>NC_057711.1:102007835-102012095 GCF_004010195.1 Chiloscyllium plagiosum | reverse complement strand
CCGCAAACTTGCTCACCCAATCTTCTAACCCCTCTTCCAGGTCATTTATAAAAATGACAAACAGCAATGGTCCCAAAACAGATCCTTGTGGAACACCGCTAGTGACGGCACTCCATGAAGAAACTTTGCCATCAACTACTACCCTCTGTCTTCTTCCAGCCTGCCAATTCCTAATCCAAACCTCCAACTCGCCCTCAATGCCATACCTCCGTATTTTTTGCAGTAGTCTACCATGGGGAACCTTATCAAACGCCTTACTAAAATCCATATACACCACATCTACCGCTTTCCCCTCGTCCACCTCCTTAGTCACCTTCTCAAAGAATTCAATAAGGTTTGTGAGGCACGACCTGCCCTTCACAAAACCATGCTGACTATCCTTGATCACATTATTCCTATCCAGATGTTCATAAATCCTATCCCTTACAATTCTCTCTAAGACTTTGCCCACAACAGAAGTGAGACTCACCGGCCTATAGTTTCAGAAGCAAGCTCTCCGTGAGTTGAAGTCACAGCTGACACTTAGGAAGATGGCTGTGATTTTTGGAGGTCAGTCACCTCAGCTCCAATATATCTCTGCAGGAGTTCCTCAGGATTGTATCCCAATCCCAACTATGTTCAGTTGCTACAACAATAACCTTGTCTCCATCATAAGGTCAGATTTGAGCATGTTTGCCAATGTTCAGTACCATTTATAACTCCTCAGATACTGAAGCAGTCAGTATTCGAATATAACAAGATCTGGGCAATATCTTTGCTTGGGCACAAGTGCCATACAAATGCCAGGCAATGATCGTATCCAGTAAGATAATCTAACCACCACCCCTTGACAATCAGTGATGTTAACACCACTGAATCACCCACTGTCATCATTGTTGGGTAACCATTGACCAGAAACTCAACTGGACTTAGCACATAAACACTGTGGCAATGAGAACAGGTCAGAAGCTAGGAATGCTGCAATAAGTAATTCACCTCTTGACTCAGCAAAGCTTGTCCACCAACTAGAAGGTATAAGTCAGTGTGGTAGAATGCTCTCCACTTGTTTGGATGAGTGCAGCCCAACAACACTCAAGAATCCAGGACCAAGCTGCTCACTTGATTGACACTGCATCCATAAGTATCCACACTCTCCACCACTGACGCTCAGTAGCAGCAGTATGTACTATCTACAGATGCATTGCAGAAATTCAGTCAAGATCCTGAGGCAGCACCTTCCAAAGCCACAACCACTTCTATCTAGAAGGTGAAGGGCAGCAGATACAGAACACTACCTGCAAGTTCCTCTCCAAACCACATACCAACCTGACTTAGAAATGGATCATCGCTCCTTCACTGTCACTGAGTCAAAACCCTGGAATTTCTTCACTAAGGGCATTGTTGTTCCACCTACAGCATGTGAACTGCAGCGGTTCAAGAAGACAACTCACTACCACCTTCCGAAGGGCAACTAGCGACAGCTAATAAATGCTGGCTAGCCTACGACACCGATGTCCCACAAATGAATAAACAAAAATTGAAAGTACAAACAAGCAGCAAATTCGAAATCTAATGGGGGAGGTTGTAACCTCTACTTGACATACATGTGATGTGTACAAGATCATATGCTGTGACCTTGTGGAGACGTTTTAATCTTGGTTAAATGTAACTGAAAGATGAGCAATAATTTACTTTTTCTTTAAGTATTTGAATGCTCTGGTGGCCATTAATTTAAAATAACAGGATTGAACAGCGAGGCAAGGTCATTTCCTTGGAGTGTTTGGTCTGAGTGCAGAGATTATTGCTGAAAGCTGAAGCTGTGTAGTTTGGCTTCCCACATGTGTGTAAAATCTGGACAAGAAGCAAACTCAGATGGAGGGTGAGGGAGAGAAGGTGAGGAGCTTGTGAATCCTTGAGAGATCTTCCTTGTGATTTTGTGATTATTTCAAATAACAAATAGTCAAAATGTTTTGATCCAAAGTAATATCTTTATTGGAGACATGCTTTTTTCTTATTGGGATGCTTTTGAACCATAAGGGAAAAATTTTGTACTGGATTCTGGCTGCAATGCAATTCATAAGCTTGCATATTGTATAAATGTAGTGTATTATCATAAAGTGTGAATCAACTCGAGCATATGACTATCATTCATATTGACACTGACTCCAAGCTCTTATCGTCCCTTCATCTCTTTTGTCCCCTTGAATACTTCTGTGCTATCAGACACCAAGGCTTTGAACCTTCTTGATAACTTCCTCAGAAGAATAAAGACTTCATCTTCGGCCTTTGTACTCCCTGACTACCAATTGCATCGCTATCGGATTGTCTTGAGTTGAACTTAACTGTTTGCAGTTTTCATGTTGGGTTGGCTATGATCAGTCATCAAGACCACTTTCTTTTAGTGATATAATGTTGCTGCCTTCCTGAGTTTAGTTCAACCTCTCTATAGCAGTGTTACTTAAGCATTTCTTAGTAATTCAGATACTCTGTGTTCTTGTGATGTCTTAACCTTAACTCTCCACATCTTTGCTAAAACTCTACTATCATTATGTCCTGCATTAATTGCTGTTTATCCATCATCATTAATCGTCCTCAATAATCTTTATTTTTTCCTTTAATTCTCCCTCAGCATTAAGTTAAAATCCCTTTTCTCTAGCTGTATCTCTACAGCATTGTCCATGTGAGCTTGCCATTTAGGAGCAAGGAATTAATTCATAAGCATGTACCCCTATTCACTAAGATCACCACAAATTGGTTTGTGGACTTCTCATCTAATCTTGATAATCTGAGATTCATAACTAACAAGAAAGTCAGTGAAGCTCTACCCTAAAAAAAATTTAAATAACCCCGTCCCTCTCTGGGGAAGAAAGATCCACAGATATAACTCTCTCAGAAAAAATATTCTCACCTTCATCTTAAATGGGATATCCCTTAGTTTTTAAAGTGCGCATCAAGTTCTCATCTCTGCCACAAACGCAAACATTCTTTTAGCATCCATTCAACCAACACCCTTCAAGACCTTCGATGTTTCAATAAGTCATCTCTCATTCTTCCAAACCTGAATTCATATATGTCCGACCTTCTGTCATAGGATAACCACCTCCCTCACAGGCTGAGATCAGTATTGCTTTGTAGGTGTTGGTTTCTTTGATCAGGCTTGGTGTGCATGCCTCCTCCCTTTGTTTTTGTCATTAGCAATGGAATATTCCCTGCTGTCAGTCTTGATGCTCAAACTCCTTCTCTCAACATCTCCAGTTTTCTGTCAATCGTTTTAAATATTCCATTAAATCTTCTAGAAGCACATATATCTTGTCAAGCTCTCATACTCTCCTCACAATGATCTTCCTGGGCTCAGCATCTGCTTCTTGCAAGTTTAACTGCCTCAGATGTTTAATTTTTTTTTGGTGACAATGCTGTTGGGTTTGAACAAGGTTACAACAGACTTGACTTGTGTCTCATATTCTACTTTCAATTAAAATCAGAAATTGCCTAATTTTGCAGTTCATTATAGGAAGGGGGTTGGCATGGTGGAATGATTGCACTTTTCCTACTTGCCCATTTGATGTGTGCTTGCTCGCAAGAAGCAAAGGAATTTTTGAATTGGCTTTCAGTGACTTCCATCCTTTGCTTCGCGTCACTTCGTCTTGGTGCTTGCTCTGACTCCACCTGTTCACATGACATGACTGATTCAACACACAGTTGTACTGACTTTATGCAGCTCATAAACATACTTAAGTAAATATTCTGTGATTGGAATTTTTTATGGCTGTCTTCCTAAGCAACTGACTTGCTTCCCTTTCTGGCAAAGCACTTTTGGATCATTATGCTGATTACTTCCCATGTTCTAGCTTAACAAAAATGATTTTTTTTTCTTTTTAAAAAAAAGCGATGTTTGGTTTTGGTGCTTTTTGAAACTTGTGTTGAGTGTGGAATTTATTTTCAGAAATGGGACTAGTTTCTGCCCTTGCCAAGGAACAGAGTTATTCCCTTTGTATTTGTGCTTCACTCTTGTATATGTGTGTTGGTCTCCAGATCTCTGATCTCAACTGTGAAGAAATCAGGGTAACAGTGCAAAGAATCAACAGCATCTTTTATTTTTTGAAAATGTATTCTTCATGGCAATGTAGCTGCTATTGGTAGATGTAGCATCTAATTGCCCAGAAGGCAATTAAGAGTCAAGTACATTGCTGTGGCTGTGGAGTCTCAGGTAGGCTAGGCAGATGAGGACAGCACATTTCCTTCTCTAAAGGACATTAGTGAAACAAATAGCTTTTTGTGACA
>NC_057711.1:101934080-102007335 GCF_004010195.1 Chiloscyllium plagiosum | reverse complement strand
TAATACTTCTCTTTTACAAATCCCTGTTGAATCTGCCTGCCTCTTTAATAATGGATTTGAGTATTTTCCCTATGACAGATGCTAGGCCAATTTGGTTTTAATTTTTTTTCCTTTTTCCTTTTTGTTGAATAGAGGTATTATATTTTTAATTTTTCAATCCACTTTGATCTTTCAAGAATCTAGGGAATTTTGGAAGATCACAGTCGCACATCTATAATTTCTACGAGCTTTAAAGAGCCTAGGTTGTAAGCCATCAGGTCTTGAGGAGTTAGTAGCCTTTTAATTCTCATATTTCCCCTCCCTTTTACCTCTTGATTTTCAAATATTCCTGTAGTGCTTTGTCACTTCTCCAGAAGACAGATACATAATATCTGTTCAAGGCTTCCACCTTTGCCATTGTTGGTTTCCCAGCCTCACCCTTTAATGAACCAGTGCTCATTTTAATTATTTTCCTCGTAAAATACTTGTGGAAATTCATATTGTTTGAGCAAGCTTTTTCTCATTCTCAAACTACTTTCCTTTTTGGCAAATATTTTATTAGTTTCTAAAATCTAACCATCTTGTTTACTTTTTCTTTCAATTCGATACCTCCCTTAACTTCATTAGTTATTTAGGACACTGTGTCCTGCTCAGAGTCATTCTTTCTAAATGGAATATGTCTTTGTTGAGAGTTTTAAAAATATCACTTGAAAATATCTGTCACTGCTTCTCTATTGTCTATCTTTTACCTATGTTCCCAGTTCACATTAGCCAACTGTTAACTTAGGTAAAGGTAATTATACGATTATACATATTTTAATCTTAGACCTACACTTTTTAATTGAATTTGATATTTCTCATAGAGTTCCTACTGTGTGGAAGCAGGTCGTTTGGCCCAACAAGTCCACACTCCGTCGAAGAGCATCCCACCCAGACCCATCCCACTACCATATATTTTCCATGGCTAACACACCTAACCTACATACCCTGGATACTACAGGGCAATTTAGCATGGCTGAGTGACATCTAACTTGCACATCTTTGGACTGTGGAAGGAAACTGGAGCACCCGCAGGAAATCCACGCCGACATGGGGGGGGGGGGGGGGGGGGGGGGGAAATGCGCAAACTCATATGATTACTATTCCCTAGAATTTCTGTTGCTTAAAACTTTTCATTGTTTGCTTCTTGGTTTGGCATTAGTGCCCAAGTATGAGGAAAAATTAAAATAAGCAAGTTTTGTGAATAGTCAACAGTCTGGCAAAATCCCCAGAGAGAAATAATATTAATGCTTCTAACTGATAAGTGACTTCAACGTGAACTCAGTTTTTCACTCCTCAGATGCTGATAGACCTACTGAGCATTTTCAGTATTATCATTTTATCTCAAGTTCCAATCTTGGCAATGTTTTTAATTTGCATAATTTAAACAAGTCGATATGTAAAAATTAAATTTAAATGGAACCAAAAGTTGGACCTGATGCATCAACTTGTTTTCTTCCCATTTTTAACATCACTATGTACACTGTGGATGTCATTCTCGTTACCTATGAAATGCCATGCATACCTCAGATCTTTATTATATGTGAGACAATTGAGGTTTTAGTGCTAATGTGGAAAAAATTAAACCATTTGAGTAGTTGCCAATAATGAGAATGTAATTGCATCTGAAAAGTTACTGATATTTCCTTTTTAAATATTATGTTGCAGATAAATGAGTTGGTGGATGCCCGTGATTTGGTAATCGGAGCCTGGTTTGAAGCTCACATTGTAAATATCACACGAAAAACAAAGGGACAGAAAAACAGTGCATCAAAAAATGATGCCAGTGGAAATGAAAGGACAAGAGCACACGCTCAAAATGTTAAAGATCTCTCGGACCAAGATCAGTCACAGCACTGTAGTGGGACCACCTCAAATAGTTTGGACTGTACACCATCTACTTCCAGTGTGGATTCTACAGATGATGACATTGTGTATCATATCAAGTATGATGAGTAAGTCGAGTTCCCACTGCTCCAAGATATACAGGCTTTTTAGCATAACAAATTGGTTACTTTGTTCAGATGCTTGTATACGTATGAAAACTTTGGGAAAAAATTTGTACTTTTTGAATGTCATTGAAGTAAAAGTTTAGTAGTAAATATGTCTAAAATGTCATTACCATTTTGGCTTTTGTTTTTTACAGCCTACACTACCAAACCACTTATGTAATTGTGGCCATTTTCTGTTCTGCATATGCGGTATTAAAAGTTGTGAATTGAAACACAAAAGAAGTTGCTGGGCAAATTATCAATTGAAGGCAACATTTTTCACAACTAAAACTTGCTACTGGTTTGCACGATCGTAAAGCTTTGTCTTCAGTTGGAGTATTCTGGCTAAATCTGGACACCGCTTTAGTGCAGGAGGTGATGGCATTAGGAAGGGCGCAAAAATGGTTTGAGTGTGGTTCCATGGGTAAGGAGCATCAATTTATGGATGAGTTGAGAAGCTGGGGTTTTCTTTGGAGAAGAGAAGGTTGAAAGGAGGTAAATGGGGAGTTCAAAACTCAGATCTCTGGATAGAGTACATAGAGAAAATGGGCAACAGGTTCAAGACCCAGAGATCAGGTTAAAGTAATTGACAAAAGCATCAATGGAGATATTGTGAAAAAAATGTTTTTCAATGCAGCAGTGGTTAGGATTTGGAATGCCCTGTCTGAGAATGTGACAGAGACAGATTCAGTCAGAAATTTTAAGAGGAAATTGGATAACTCCTTGAAGGTCGAAAATGTTCAGGACAATAAGCAAAGAGTGGGCAATGGCAATAACTCAGTTTCTCTGTTAGACAGTCAACATGAGCGCAAATAACTGAATGGACTTCTTATTGCACACCGCCCTATGATTCATTCTCATTCCAGATGGTAAGAGGAGGGAAAGGACAATATTGAAAAATATCTTTAAGTTGGATGGCAATGATAATTGTGGTGCCAAATGAAAAAAGGGAATGAGGACGACTTAGAACATAACCTTTATTTTTTAAAACAGAAGATCTTGGCAAGAAATTGGTCAGTGGAGCAAACTGGGCACCATTGACTAGGCTACCCTTTTACATCTAGTATGTGATGGTTAGTCCCATTGCAGAAAATGTGTTGCTGGAAAAGCGCAGCAGGTCAGGCAGCATCCAGGGAACAGGAGAATCGACGATTCGGGCATAAGCCCTTGCAACTCATGGCAGTTAAATATCAGATGCTGTATAGAGTAGAATCGCCCAGTTGATACTGCCCTTTGTGCTACTGGCCAAAGTGTCTTTCGCACTAGTGAAAACAGAGAAAATGCTGGAGAAACCCAGGCGGATCTGGCAACATCTGTGGAGAAAGAAACAATTATAATAATGTCTCAAGTCCAATTTCTCCAACATTTTTTGCCATATATTTCAGATCTCCAGCATCTGCAGTACTTTGCTTCGATTTCGAGCCATGTGTATCTGGAACATCTTTCTTCTGTTGATTTCATATGTTGTTGATTTCTCCTTGCCATCTTATGGAGTGAGGTGAAAACCCTGTAAGAAATGAAAGTCCTCATACCCAAATCAGTTGTTTTCATTCCCCAAGTGTTATTTGATCTATACATTTCCAGGCTTTTGTTTTAGGTGAGAGTTGTCTTAGCTGGACAGCGTGAGGGTACAGAATTTTCCCAAGATTGAAGTGAGTATATGGCAACTATCTCACAGAATTTTGAATTTAATCAGGAAATGATTAGCGATGGCGATGTTGCCTTTCAGTGTTGTAATTTCATGCCACTGCGCTGAAGCATCTTTTCAAATGATGGTACTGTTTGTGAAAAGTATGAAGGATGACGTGATTGAGAATTGTAAAATTGATATGAGATTTTCGTGTACCATTGCTCTTTAGTTGTGGGCATGTTGCAGCACTGTAGCTGGCAACTGCAAGACATGCAATGTACTTCTACTGAGTATTCCTAAATTCCATGCAGACATTTTATATCGAAACAGCTTTTGCCCAAAATGTTGATTTTACCTGCTCCTTGGATGCTGCCTGGCCTGCTGAGCTTTTCCAGCACCACTCTAATCTACTACTGTGGCATTCAGTTTCTTTTGTTTGCTTGGGAGCGAGTTGTCTTATTTGCTGCAGAACTACCTGTTAGAATTATGAATATTTGATAGCGAGTTGCCTGTGAATTTCAAATTGATCTTGTGCTTAAAAAGGAAACAAGCAGTTGATTGGAAAAATTAAAATTTCCTTCGCACTTGTATTGATTTCCATTTTAAAGTAAATATAATCTTTTTCTTTTTTAAAAAAAGTCTTTCCTCCCTTCTTGCCACTCAAAGTGCTCACTCAGGTTTCTGGATGTGAGGGCATTGAGAAACCTTTGCCATCTCTCTCAAGTTGTTCACCTGATGGATGAACACAGAAAACTAATTCACATGCATAAATGGGAGTTTTCACCAAACTTTGGTAATATATCAGGAGAACCCCTAAAGAAATTCCTGACCATCATGTCAGCCATCTTTTTCAACAACAGTGTGAAATTGTAGCTGAATCTGGTCCGAGGGCCTAAGCAGCGACTATACTCTGCACTGTCGTTTACGTTTAGAATTGTTGGAACATTCTTCCCAGACTGTCCTCAGTGAATTGTGACGAGCTCAACCATTACTGTGGTCGAGATGATCTCATTCTGCAAATTGAACCTTGAACTAAACTTGCCTGGCTTTTGATATTGTGTTTTGGTCAGTGCAGAGAAACAAATATGTATTATTGAGCCAGGTTCATTTATGAGATATTCCATTCCATTCCTGTGAAATAATCTCATCCTGTTGTTTTAATATTTATTGTTTAACAATGGTTAAACTAACTTAACTAACTCACAAATAACCTTGACTCTGGCAACTATAACTGTTCAATCTAGCTTTAATACGTCAGTATCAACTTTGCTGTATGTTTGGATGAAATATCTGTTCCTGATTCAAATTTGTAAGTGTCAAACCAAATTTTAGGCATTCGTAATTGCATATCAGTAACTCTGCTTCTGTTGTATCTATCAATTATCTTGAGTGGAAAACCAGTCAAGAACTGCTTGGTTAACCACCATATACGTGTGCTTGAATGCACAAGTTTGAGAGCTCTATGGTGCATGCTAACTATTGTAGTTGTGGTGTGTTGAGTGTTAGATCTGCACGTCCACTGTTCTCGACTATTCCTATCAAATTACCAAGAAATTTATACATTGGTAGTTTCTCTCTTGATTCTATCGAGTGTACACCCAGTGCAAGTGTTTATAACAGTCTAATTTGGTGAACTTTATATGTGTACCTGAATACTGCTGGAAACATGTAAACCATGCAATGCACCATTAACCAGTTACTGCAAGCTTTGCATTGCTTGTATAGCTTTGACCATAACTCACTGGAATTATTTGTTGTTAAATAAAAAAGAATTCAAACCCTTGTTGCCCCTTTCAGGTCATATCACCAGTTAAACCTGTAGGTTGGCAACACCATGAAATATAACAGCCCTCTTGGGATCAATTCCTTTGACTGAATGTTACCATAAATATGTAAAAACAGAAAATGCAGGAAACATTCAATAGGTCCTGAAGTATCTGTGGAGAGAAAAACAGCTAATATTTCAGGTCTGTATCATTTTCATCAGGATTGTCTAATGAAAGATTACAGATGTGTAACATTGGGCTAGGTTTTCAGGAAGTTGTGCGACTCCGTGAACATAGAGTCATAGAGATGTACAACATGGAAACAGACCCTTCAGTCCAACCCGTCCATGCCAACCAAATATCCCAACCCAATCTAGTCCCACCTGCCAATACCTGGCCCATACCCCTCCAAACCCTTCCTATTCATTTACCCATCCAGCTGCCCTTTAAGTGTTGCAATTGTACCAGCCTCCACAACTTCCTCTGGCAGCTCATTTCATACACGTACCACCCTCTGTGAGAAAATGTTGCCCCTTAGGTGGCTTTTATATCTTTTCCCCTCTCACCCTCAACCTATGCCCTCTAGTTCTGGACTCCCTCACCCCAAGGAAGAGACTTTGTCTATTTAGCCTATCCATGACTCTTATGATTTTATAAACCTCTAAGATCACCCCTCAGCCTCCGAAACTCCAGGGAAAAAAATCCCTAGCCTATTCAACCTCTCCCTATAGCTCAAATTCTCCAACGCTGGCAACATCCTTGTAAACATCTAGAAATGGCAGGTGGGATCCAATTCTATATCATCTCCCCAATCTGGCACCCCAGTTTCCACCAGTGTAGGTTAGAACTATGGGCCATGAGGCCAGACCCAGAGCTCCCAACCTGGCTGGCTCTTCTGTGATGACAGGCATCCTGTAGTGCCCTGCAATTATCATGGAGCTACACCAGCTTTTAAAAGACTCGTTTCCCAGCATTTTGGTAGTATTGTGACCATTGACTGGATGAAAGAACCTTATGGAACAAAAGTTTAAAACCAAGCACCTAATGCCATGCTATGGATCTCCTCACCTCCATCCCAGTAGCAGAAATTGCAAGCACTTAACACTTCTTCATCTTGCATAATTAAAAGTTGCGCAATTAGCAACCTAGATTCCAGGGAAAGTACTGTCAATCTAGCATTTGTTTTCCCCTGAGGTGCAGCTGATTCAACAGACTGAAGTGTTTCTGGGTTCTCAACTGAGGCTGCGTGACAAGAGTGTCTTAAGCGAGTATGTATGAATGACTGGATGTTTCAAAACTCTTTGTACATTCTATTGATAGTATAGGTTTAATTGGTTCTGCGCTGTGAATAGTGGCTGGAGGCTTAAGTTGATTAGTGTATGTGGGGCCATGAGAGGTGGGTATGAGTTGTAGTGAGCTGACATGGATGGGTTATGGGGAGATGCTGAGGGCTAGACGATTATGATATCATCAGTGTAACTGGTTTGAAGTCTGACAAAATTGAATGGGCTTTTCTTAAACAGCCTACCCAAGTGGCCAACAAACTTTTTAAACTCTTTCTGGGGGCCACATCTGACACGAATGGAAATCCCACCTCCTGTGAGACCTGTTTTTCTCTCTGCAAATGCAGATAGACTTATTGAGTGTTACATCACTTTGTTTCCATTTCAGAATGTCAGTATCCACAATCTTTGATCTTCTAATACGATCAAGTAGGTTTCCCCCTCCTAAGGTGACTGTACACTGTAGATTGAGGTTCTGTCTACCTGTAACTACTTTTTTTATCAATCAATTTTCTCGCTTCTAGGTCTCTTGTGTGAGCCAAAATAAAAACCCTTATTTCTTGAAGAAAGAAAATTCCTTGTTTTGGCTATGCCTTAACAGCTGCACACTTAACCTACATTGGACCTTTGTCATCATTGAATAAAGGCTAGACAATGTTCTCCAATTTTCATCATGAAGGCTTTTGTCTAGGCTGAGGTTAGATTAATGGATAGTAATATAAATTAGTAATGATCTGTTTGTTCTGCTAATCCTATCTTTTGCAAACCCATCTCCTTAACCTTCTGATTTAGTCTGATCTGGAAATTGGTAGATAGTGATGCTTTTTTTGAGGCTGGGATAGGAGAGTGTGCTGGCACTTTTGTCATGTGGATTACCCATTTATTATTTTCTGCATGGGTGCGCAAGTGTGATAATTTAAGGGATCCACTTGAATATGGCCTGCCCAGGGACTTAAGGGCCACCATGTAGTGGCACAGGGACCTTTTGAGTAGAGTTCTGTAGATCGGTAGTGCACCATTTGTAAAAAGATGCACCCCACAGTGCTTCAAAAGCATCTCAATCAGGCTCCAAGTCCATTGTTGTGAAGCAACATTGATGGAGACATTGTATAGAATAGACAACCTTCCAGCAATTCTTGGGCCTGAGAACAGATTTTGAAACAAGACTTTGCATCCTTAATGATGCCTGAAATCAGTAAAAGTGGTGGGGGATTTGCATTACTGGTAAAGGAGTATCTCACAGGTATACTGAGGGAGGATATGTCAGAGGACTCATGCAGTGAGGCAATATGGGTACAATTCAGGAAAAAGAAAGGTGAAATCATGATGCTAGGGGTATTCTACTGGCTTCCCAACAGGCAGCAGGAGATAGAGGAGAGAATATGTAGACAGATTTTAGAAAGCTGTAAAAACACCAGGGTTGTTGTGGCGGGTGATTTTTAACTTCCCTTATATTGATTGGGACTCACTTCATGCTAGGGGCTTGGATGGAGCAGATTTGTAAGGACCATTCAAAAGGGTTTCTTGACACAGTGTATTTGTCCAACTACGGAAGGGGTATAACTGGATCTAGCTTTGGGAAATGAGCCCGGCCAGGTGAGTGAAGTTTCAGTGGGGATCATTTTAGAAGTAGTGACAATGATACAGAGCGTTTTAAATTACTCATTGTTAAGGATAACAGCAGTCCTTGGGTAAAGGTGTTAAATTGGGCAAAGTCGAAACATAACAATATCAGGCAGGAACTGGAGAGTGTTGTTTGGAGATGGCTGCTTGAGGGTAAATCTACATCAGATGTGGGAGTATTTCAAATGGTAGTTGAGAGCAGAAGTTCCTGTGAGAATGAAGGATAGGTATGACAAGTTACATGAACCTTTGATTGACTAAAGCTGTAATGACGTTGATCAAAAAGAAAAAGGAAGTATTCATAAGGTCTAGGAGCATGGGAGGTGATGAAGCCCTTGAAGTATATAAAGAGATTAGGAAGAGTGTAGCCAAGGAAAGGGTTTGCCCACTCAAGGACAAGGAAGGAATGTAAGTGTGGAGCCAGAAGAGATAGGTGAGGTTCTAAATGAATACTTTGTGCCAGTATTTACCAAATAGAAAAAATTGATAGAGGATGATCTCAGGGAAGGGAGTGTTGAACTTTTAAGTCAAGCGGCTTTTAAAAAGGAAGAGGCATTGTGCATCTTAAAAAAAAAAATAAGGTAGGTAAGTCTCTGGGGCATGACGGGATCGATCCCAGATTATTGTGGGAGGCAAGAGAATAAATTGCTGAGTTACAAATCTCACAACATCAGGTTGTAGTCCAGCAGGTTTATTTGGAAGCACTAACTTTTGGAACGCTGCTCCTTCAACCACTTGATGAAGGAACAGCGCTCCGAAAGCTAGTGCTTCCAAGTAAACCTGTTGGACTATAACCTGGTGTTGTGTGATTTTTAACTTTGTACACCCCAGTCTAACACCAGCACCTCCAGATCAAAATTGCTGAAGCATTGACAGATATCATTATATTCTCTTTGGCCACAGGTGAAATTCCAGAGGACTGGAGAATAGCTAATGTTGTTCCATTGTTTTAAAAGGGTAACAGGGATAAGCCAGTAAATTACAGGCCTGTGAGTCTCACGTTAATGGTAGGGCCTGATTAGGAATAAAACTGCATGCTTTTGCTCCGGGGAGATTGTGCCTCAATAACATGATCAGGTTTTTTGAGGAGCTAATGAAGGTGATTGATGAGGGAAAAGCAGTATATGTTGCCTACATGAACTTCAGTAAAGCCTTTGATAAGGTCCCCATGGCAGACTGGTACAAGAGGTGAAGTTACATAGTATCAGGGGTGAGCTGGCAAGACGGACACAGCACTGGCTTAGTTATAGAAGACAGTGAGTAGCAGTGGGAGGATGCTTTTCAGAATGGAGGGCTGAGACTAATGGTGTTCCACAGGGATCAGTGCTGGGACCTCTGCTGTTCATGATCTACATAAATGATTTGGAGGAAAATGTAGCACGTTTCTCTCACAAAAGGTGGCGAATGTCTGAATTGCACTGCCAGAGGAGGTTGTAGAAGCACCTGGATGAATACATGATTAGGAAGGAAATAGTGGAATACAGATCCAGTAAGTGAAGACAATTTTAATATGGAAGGGCAAAATGTGTTGGGACAGGCCTGTTCCTGTGTTATATTGTTCGTTGTTTCAACAATGCACTGTCCCAAAGTTTCTATCTTATTTGTTCATAAAGTATTTAATTGGTGAGGGAGAATTACAATGCTATTAGGCAGGAACTGGGGCGCCTAAATTGGGAGTAGATGTTCTTGGGGAAGTGCGCGACAGAAATGTGATGGTTGTTTAGGGAGCAATTGCTGATGGTGCTGGGCAGGTTTGTCCCACTGAGGCAAGGAAGGGATGGTAGATTGAAAGAACTTTGGGTGACAAGGGATGTGGAACATCTAGTCAAAGGGAAGAAAGAAGCTTACTTAATGTTGAGGAGGCAAGGATCAGACGGGGTTGTAGAGGGTTACAAGGTAGCTTGGAAGGAACTGAAGGGATGGTCTTAGGAGAGTGAGGGAGGGGCATGAAAAATCTTTAGCAGGTAGGATTAAGAAAAGCTCTAAGGCATTCTACAACAAGGAGCAACAGCATGTCAAAGTGAGGGTAGGACCAGTCAGGGATAGTGGAGGGAACTTGCAAGTTGGACAAGGTAGGGGAGGTCCTTATTGAATACTTTGCTTCAGTAGTCACTCCTCAGAGGGACCTTGACATTTCTGAGGACAGTGTGAAACAGACTGATATGCTCAAACAGGTTGATGTTAAGAAGGAGGATGTACTGAAAATTTTGAAAAACATAAGGATAGATAAGTCCCCCAGGGCCAGACGGAATATACCCAAGGTTACTCCAGGAAGTGAGGGAAGAGATTGCTGCCCTTTTGGCAATGATCTTTGCATCCTCACTGTTCACTGGAGTAGTGCCAGATGATTGGAGAATGGAAAATGTTGTTCCACTTATTCAAGAAAGGGAATCTGAATAATCCTGGGAATTACAGACTAGTTAGTCTCATGTCTGTGGCCGGCAAATTATTGGAGAGGGTTCTGAGAGACAGGATTTATGATTATTTGGAAAGCCATCGCTTGATTAGAGATAGTCAACATGACTTTGTGAGGGCAAAAGAGAAAACGCTGGAAAATCTCAGCAGGTCTGGCAGCATCTGTAAGGAGAGAAAAGAGCTGACTTTTTGAGTCTAGCTGAACCTTTGTCAAAGCTTGATGAAGGTAGAGCAGTGGATGTGGTGTATATGGATATTAGCATGGTGTTTGATAAGATTCCCCATGGTAGGCTCATTCAGAAAGTAAGGAGGCATGGGATACAGGAAAGCTGGCTATCTGAATACAGAATTGGCTGGCCAATAGAAGACAGGTTAATGATAGATGGAAAGTATTCAGCCTTGAGCTGAATAGCCAGTGGTGTTCTGCAGAGATTGGATCTGGGACCTCTTCTGTTTGTGATTTTTACAAATGATTTGGATGAGAAAGTGGAAAGGTTAGTTAGTAAGTATGCCGATGACATAAAGTTTTGGAGGGCTGTTGTAGGTTGCAATGGGACTTTGACAGAATACAGAGCTTGGTTGATAAGTGGCAGATGGAATTCAGCCTGGAAAAAGTCTAAAATGATTCATTTTGGAAGGTCAAATTTGAATGCTGTGTATAAGGTTAAAGGTAGGATCCTTGGCAGTGTGGAGGAACAGAGGGATCTTGGGATCCATGGCCATAATTTCCTCAAAGTTGCCACCCAAGTTGATAGGATTGTCAAGAAGATGTATGGTGTATGGGCTTTCATTAGCAAGGGGATTGAGTTTAAGAGCCGTGAGGTTATGCTGTAGTCCGGTAGAGCCCTGGTTAGACCACACTTGGAATATTAGATTAGATTCCCTACAGTGTGTAGATTCCCTATAGTTGGCCCCTTGGCCCAACAAGTCCACATTGACCCTCCGAAGAGTAACCCACCCAAACCCATTCCCCTACATTCACCCCTGACTAATGCACCTAACACTACGGGCAATTTAGCATGGCCAATTCACCTAACCTGCACATCTTTGGATTGTGGGAGGAAACTGGAGCACCTGGAGGAAACCCATGCAAACTCTACACAGATAGTTGCCCGGAGGCGGGAATTGAACCCGGGTCCCTGGCGCTGTGAGGCAGCAGTGCTAGCCACTGTGCCGCCCTTAAATTGTGTTCAATTCTGGCCGCCTCATTATAGGAAGAATGTGGAAGTTTTAAAGAGGGTGCAGAGGAGATTTACCAGGATGCTGCCTGGACTGGAGGGCATGTCTTATGAAGAAAGTTTGAGGGAGCTAGGGCTTTTCTCATTGGAGTGAAGAAGGTTGAGAGGTGACTTGACAGATGTGTAAAAGGTGATGAGAGGCATAGAAAAGAGTGGATGACCAGAAAGATTTTCCCATGGCTAGCATGAGGAGGCATAATTTTAAGGTGATTGCTGGAAGGTTTTGGGGAGATAGGTTCTTTACACAGAGTGTGGAATGCACTACTAGCAGTGGTAATGGTGTCAGATACATTAGGGACATTTAAGCGCCTGTTGGATAGGCACATGGAAGGTAGGCTAGCCTGATCTTAGTGTAGGATAAAAGCTCAGCACAACATTGAGGGCCGAAGGGCCTGTACTGTGCTGTAATGTTCTATGTTACTACAGACCATATTCAAAATGCAATACCTCATACTTAATAAAATTAATTGGCCAATTATGTGGCCAGTTTGCAAGTTCACTGTTGTGTTGTACTTTATTGCTGACCTCCCCAGTATTATCTAGTCCCACTTTCATGCCCCAAATTCAGAAAGGGGTTTGTGCCATCTCAGTGCAAGCTGATATTAAAGTTGGCTGTAGAGAGCTATTTGCACATTTGGTTTGGTGCACGTGTTTGATGTAAATTGCCATGGGATGCCAGTCTCCAGTAATGGTGTCTCTGTCATGCCAGTATGCTTCTGTGCATATGTGGATGATGCCTTGATGTTTGGGTGAGAAGTTGGTCCACAATCATCCTGAGTTCCAGTCAAGGCCTTCAAAGCTGAAAATTTGCGTTCACTTATATTCGAGAGTGTGATGCTGGAAAAGCTCAGCAGGTCAGGCAGCTTCTGAGGAGCAGGAGAGTCAACGTTTCAGGCATAAGTCCTTCATCAGCCCTGATGAAGGGCTTATGCCCAAAATGTGGATTCTCCTGCTCGTTGGATGCTACCTGACAGCTGTGCTTTTCCAGCAAAACACACTCGACTCTGAGCTCCAGAAGTCACTTTCTCCTCCTTCACTTATTACATGCTTATTTTCACGAACGTCTTCATTTATGATCAAGTCTCAACTAACATGAGTATAAGAATCTCCCAATAAAGTTTGGAGTGTCTGATTTAAGACAGTCAGCTCACCGATTTGCTTTGGCAAACAACTATCTAACTGAACAAATATTGAATCTTATGGAAAACCTGAATTTTTCAGACAGAAACACTTGCATTGCCAGGGAAGTTCCAGATTTTGCTGCCACCTTTATGATGGGCCATGGCATGGAGAGGTGATGACCTGGTGATATAGCTGGAATGTTAACCCAGAGACCCAGATAATGTTCTGGAAGACCTGGGTTCGAATCCCGCTGCAGCAGATGGTGGAATTTGAATTCAATAAAAATTTGGAATTAAGAGTCTATTGATCACCATGAATCCATTGCTGCTTGTTGGAAAAGCCCATCCGCTTCACTAATGCGCTTTATGGAAGGAAACTGCCATCCTTACCTGGTTTGGCCTGCATGTGACTCCAGATCCACAGCAATGTGGTTGACTCTTAACTGCCCTCTAGGAAATTAGGGATGTGGAATTAAAAGATGTCTGGTCAGCAACACCTTCATCCTGTGAATGAATTAAAAAAAACACTTTTATGCAGGCTTGCTCATCGCTGCAGTTACCACTGTAAATGTGGCCGCTTAGAATTATGCTTTTGTTTTCACAATGGAAATTGTGAAGAATTGAAGGCCCATGCACTTTGTGTCTTTTTTTTAACCCAATTTTCTTAGTGCAGATATTGAATGTAAAACATTAACATTACAATAACTTTGAGATCTGTGGAACTTTAGTTTCTTTTTTTACTAAAGAGGGTTCAATGTGTACAGTCATCAAACTGACACACACTGTATCCATCATCTGCAAATGTTTGCTCTCTTTTGGGAGCTATTTACAGTTTTCTTGAAGTCTGTCTCTGAGCCAAAATGTTGCAGAGTCTATAATTGGATAAGATGGGGCTTGATGTTAAAGTCTGCTGCCGTTGGCCCATTCTATGAACATGGTGGTTCCAATGCTACTCCATGCATTTTCCAGCAGTGCATTGTCCATTGGCAAGTTAAAGCTTTCTGATGGGACTGATCTGAATGTTGTGAATGGGTAACTTGGGCTGTGTGTGCAGAATTTTGTTGTGTTTAATTTAGGATTCCTGTATGAGTTTGACTTGGGGATTTGTTCAAAGTGAATGCATTACGTTTTGAAATGCTCAGCAGCTCTGTGAGGGGGGGGGGGGGGGGGGGGAGGAGAGAGAGAGAGGAGAGTTAACACTCCAGGTCTGTGACCAGTTCTCACAAAGGGTAATTAAATTATCGAATTGACTGTTTCTTCCACCTCAGCAGTTGTCTCCCCTGCTGAGTATTTCCAGGATCTACTGTTATTTAAGATTTAAACTATGCGTAGCAGTTTTTTTGGTTGGTTTGCCTAATTGATAAATGTACAAATTCAGAGAACAAACTGCGCATCAGTCACTGGAGGCCATTTTCTTTGCATTATAGAAGAAAAGCAGTTCAACATTGAATCAGTCTTCCAGTCAGACCTCATCTTTGAAAGAAATGAGACAGTTTATACACTTACATTGCTAATTAGCCCAGACTGGTCTATATCAAAGCTTGAACTGGAATTAGTATTCAAATGTTGCTCCCACTTTAGACAATATTTGTTTACTAATGAATTTCTTTTCTACTTAAGAACTGTGATAGGATTTGAATTCATTGTCAGGATTGCTAGTTCAGTACCATACATAATAATGATGACACTGGACTTGTCATCCAGAGACCCAGGCTAAAGCTCTGTGACGCAGGCTCAAATTGCAATGCAGCACTGGTAGAATTTCAATTCAATTAATAAATCTGGTATTAAAATCTAGTTTTAATTGTGGTGACCATGTCAATTGTAAAATCCCCAGCTGATTCACTGATGACCTTTCGAGAAGAAAATCTGTCGTCTTTACCAGGCCTTGTCTACATGTGATTCCAGACTCTCAGGAATGTGGTTGACTTTTAACTGCTCTGAAATGGCTGAGCAAGACGCTCGATTCAAGGCCAACCTAGGGACCACAAATCTGCATAAATGAGGTATAATTTCCTTCAGTTTGAAATCAAGGCCCCTTGAGATAAAGATCAGAATTTCCTTAGTCTTTTAATTATCTTTTGTCCCTGTGCATGAGTTCTTAGTGATTTGTGTACAAAGACATTTAAATCCTATTGGTCCCCACAGTTCCTACTCTCTCATTTAGAAAATAGTGCACTTTATCGGTTCAGACTCTTTGTCGACTGAAATCTATCTGCTGTAGTTCCACCCACTCACTTTATGCCCTTTTATTGTTGCCTACTGCCACCTTACTGTTACTCCTAAATTAATAACATCTACACTGTGTTGAAGATACAGCCATGTATTTCTTAAACTTATTTTAATATCTACAGTAAGAAGCAGTAACTGTGCCTGGGGAGCACGGGTCAGCATATCCCATTACTGGGAGCAGCAACAACTGACAACACAAGCTTGCTTCCAACTCCATGAACTCGTATTTTTGCTAATAATGTATTTTTAAAATGTTACTGAGTATGTTCTGAAAATCAGTAGATTCAATTCCACCAGGTTAGCCTAAAAGGGATTCAGCTAAATTATCTGAGACTCAACTCATGATTTCACCAATCAAATCACATGACTTTGCTGTATCTTTGATCAGTCACTTAATCACACACAATAGGAACCATTATCTAGCTGACATTGAACTGAAAGGCCTGTGGTGTCCTAAACCAAATGCACAATTTCTGAACCTTGAGAGTTCAGGAAAATAATGAGGAAAGTGCCTGCAATCTCTGTGTGTTTCCTTCAATACACTGTGATGGAGTCAGGTTTTTGGAAGTATGTCTTTTTATTAAAAACTGCCATTATTTTTTTGTATTGCCACTTCTCTTTAAAAAAAAATGTACTAAGTCCTCTAAATTTGATTTAAACGTATCATGAAGTGAGTTTCTATTGGGCATTGCTTTACTTGGCAGTTTGAGAGAAGGAATTTTTTTTCAAACAGTACTTTCAAATTAAGGTAAATGAAAATCTAAAGTCCTGATTTTGCTCATAGGTCAGGTGCACAGAGACAGGAGGATTTTCGATCCGGGCAAGAGTAGAAGACGGTTAGAAATCAGCAGTCCTGGACGAAATAAAGAAGTTGCTGGGTATAGAGCTGGGTTGGGCAGGGCTTTTGGCTGTCAATCAAACTGTGAAATGGCAGCTGCCCGACTGTGATATGGAGGTTGTGAAACCAGTCATACAAATTAATCTAGTAATGGAAGCCCTCAGGTTTATATCAGTTGGCAAAGTGAAATAATAAGCATTTTCTTTTACACTCCAAACACTTTCAGAGATTTAAAGAACAGAACTTCTAAATGCCTTTATATCTTGCCAGGTCCATTTGATGGTTAACTTTGACAATTTTGACAGGTCCAGTGATATTTTTAATGAAATTTTCAAGTCTACTCTGCACACTTCAGGTTTTACGCTGCCAAAATCCCACTTCATTCCCATGTGGTTTGCTACCACGATGAACTACACGTTAACAAATCCTGTACCAATACCATTTTTGGATTTACCCACCATTCTTATCATGACAGATAGCTTCTCTGTCGTGGTAAAAATGCAAGCAGAAATTAACTATAATAAAAGTTACGTTTTAGCTCTGCAACCTTTCATAAATCTAGATGATCTATGGTTGATTTTGTTGCTAATCAACATAGTGTTTTAAGAAAGGTCAGTTTATTGCGTTGGAGTTTGCCATCAAATGAGGTTTGCAGAAGGTAATGCCTTATTTGGTTTGGGGGATAGGTTTTTCTTTTTGGTATCAATGTGCTAAAGATTCATCATGTGGAACTGCAGTATATCCTTTGAAAATTCTCTTGGATAAATGTGATGTCAGCTAAGTTTCAGATTTGTATGAAGTAAATTAATTGGGACACGATCTGTTAACTCAAGAATCTTTGTGACTCTGATTACCATGACCATTAAGATAGTTTCAAAATATTTCTCAAGTTGGTCAACACACTTGCTGCAAATGGCTTGGGAGTTTGGTGTGGTTTTGCATTCCATATCTGTGGGCAGTCTTCCAGTGATATATGTAACCCTGGGACAGTTTGCAAAATAGCATAATTCTATACAGACCTTCAGATTAATGTTTATTAACACGTTGGCACTAGCTCGTTGTATGGCATATTTTGTCTTCTGGTTGACTTTCCTGTAAACTGGGGGTGCAGTCTTGATCAAATGCTCAGGTACGTTATATTTTTGATTTGCTTAGGCATTCTAATAAACCAAGATAAATTTTAGATGAACCATATGTTGAGTTTTGACATTTGTGTTTTAAAAAAGAAAGTATCCATTCTGTTTAATTGTTTCACCTGTTAATGCAAAAATGTAGAATTTTGGATTTAACATTTTTTTTCCTTCTGTCTCCAGTTATCCAGAGAATGGAATAGTGGGAATGTGTGCAGAAAATGTTCGGCCACGAGCTAGGACAGTTTTGAAATGGGATCAGCTTCGAATAGGACAAGCTGTGATGGTAAATTACAATTTAGAGATACCAGAGGAACGTGGTTTCTGGTTTGATGCAGAAGTTACCGCTCTGAAGGAGACATCAAGGACAAATAAAGAAATCTTTGTTAAAATTCTTTTGGGGTAAGCATTCGTTGACATGCAGAGCAGAACGTTTGCGTTTGCTGTGAATATGGATTATAAAACACTGATGGTTTCATACAGTCTACTAAATTATAATGGAGGATATCGTATCTGTGAGTATAATAAAACATTTATGTCAAAAAAAGAGTAAGGCAGTGCACGATGGCTTCACTGTTTTAATTCTATGATGCATGACTGTGAGTATGTATCTCTATGTTTAAAAAGACACATTGTGTTTTTTAAAGGAGATAAAATGTTTCACTCAAATATAGCAAGATTTTTTAAGATTGGTAGAAATGTTAAAAGATCAACCATCCGATGTTCAAGTTCTTGGCTCGTCTTCCAGATCGAATAATGCAAGACTTGGTGCATCTGATTTCAGGATCTAAAGATGTCTAACTCTGTTTACAATAAGATGAATTGTTTGCTTTCAGATCCCAATATCAGATAAGCAGGACATATATGACATTAATTTCATTGGTGTTGAATCCTGGGCAGTATGTGTCTGCTGTCATGTAAATGGTTATTTTTGGCAGTGAATGCAAGTTTTCTAAAAAGGATACCCAGTCGCATTTCCTGCAATGGAGAAATGTGTTGTCTCAGTTCTAAACAACTGGAGTAGTAAATAACCTGTTACCTTTGCTCCTTTCATGATATTTACATCTAAATTCACCGACAGTCATAGAGATGTGCAACATGGAAACATACCCTTTAATCCAACTTGTCCAAATATCCTAAATTAATGTAGTCCCATTTGCCAGCACTTGGCCCATATCCCTCTAAACCTTTCCTATTCATATACCAATCCAGATGCTTTTTAGATGCTGTAATTGTACCAGCCACCACCACTTCCTCTGGCACCTCATTCCGTACAGTACCCTCTGGATAAAAACATTGCCCCTTAGGTCTCTTTTAAACCTTTTCCCTTCTCTCCCTAAACCTCTGTAAGGTCACCCCTCAGCCTTTGATGCTCTAGGGAAAACAGCCTTAATCTATTCAGCCTCACCCTGTGCTGAAATTCTCCAACCCTGGCAACATACTTGTAAATCTCTTCTGAACCCTTTCAAGTTTCACAACATCCTTCAATAGGAGGGAGACCAGAATTGCACACAATATTTCAAAAGTGCCCTAACCAATGTGCTGTGCATTCACAACATGATCTCCTAACTCCTATACTCAATGCTCTGTCCAGTAAAGGAAAGCATACCACCTTCACTATCCAATCTGCCAGGAACTCCACTTTTAAAGAACTATGAACCTGCACTCCAAGTTCTCATTGTTCAGCAACACTCCCCAGGATCTTACCATTAAGTGTATACATCCTGCTAAGATTTGCCTTTCCAAAATTCAGCACCTCACATTTATCTAAACTCCATCTGCCACTCCTCAGCCTATTGGCCCATTTGATCAAGATCCCATTGTACTCTGAGGTAACCTTTTTTGCTGTCCACTACACCTCCAATTTTGGCGTCATCTGCAAACTTGCTAACTCTACCACCTATGTTCACACCCAAATCGTTGATATAAATGACGAAAACCAGTGGACCCAACACCAATCTTTGTCACACACCACTGGTCACAGGCCTCCAGTCTGAAAAACAACCCTCCACCACCACCCTCTGTCTTCTACCTTTGGGCCAGTTTTGTATCCAAATGGCTAATTCTCCCTGTATTCCATGAGATCTAACCTTGCTAACCAGTGTCCCATGGGGAACCTTGTTGAACGCCTTACTGAAGGTCATATAGATCACGACCACTACTCTGCCCTCATTAATTCTCTTGGTTACTTCTTCAAAAAAACTCAATCAAGTTTGTGAGACGTGATTTCCCATGCTCAAAGCCATGTTGACTATCCTTAATCAGTCCTTGCCTTTCCAAATGCATGTAAATCCTGTTCTTCAGGATTCCCTCCAACAAAATGCTTACCACTAATGTCAGGCTCACCGGTCTGTAGTTCCCTGGCTTTTCCTTACCACCTTTCTTAAATAGTGGCAACACGTTAACCTCCAGTCTTCTGGTACCTCACCTGTAACTATCAATGATACAAATATCTCAGCAAGCAGCCCAGCAATCACTTCCCTAGCTTCCCACAGATTTCTAGGGTACACCTGATCAGGTTCTGGGACTTACTCACTTTTATATGTTTTAAGACATCCAGAACCATCACCTCTATAATATGGATATTTTTCAAGATGTCACCATCTATTTTCCTACATTCTATATCTTCCATGTCCTTTTCCACAGTAAACACTGTTGTAAAATACTGGTTTGGTATCTCCTCCCATTGCCTGTGGCTCCACACAAAGGCCGCCTTGCTGATCTTTGAGGAGCTCTATTCTCTCCCTAGTTTCCTTTTTTGTCTTTAATATATTTATAAATTCCTTTGGATTCTCCTTAACCGTATTTGCCAAAGCTAACTCATGTCCCCTTTTTGCCCTCCTGATTTCCCTCTGAAGTATATTCCGACTGCCTTTATACTCTTCTAAGGATTCACTCGATCTCTCCTGTCTATATTTGACATAGGCTTCCTTCTTTTTCTTAACCAAAATCTCAATTTCTCCAGTAATCCAGCTTCCCCAACATCTACCAGCCTTTCCTTTCACCCTAAGGGACTATCTCATTTTTGAAGGCTTCCCATTTACCAAGACAAAAATCATGCAACACCAGTTTATAGTCTAACAGATTTATTTGGAAGCACTAGTTTTCGGAGTGCTGCTCCTTCATCAGGTGGTTCCTGATGAAGGTGCAGCACTCCAAAAACTAGTGCTTCCAAATAAACCTGTTGGACTGTACCCTGGTGTTGTGTGATTTTTACCTTTTGTACACCCCAGTCCAACATCAGCATCTCCAAATCATGTTTCCTATTTTCCAGCCATCCATTTTCCTGCAAACATCTGCCCCCAATCAACTTTTGATAGTTCTTGCATAATACAGGTACTCAATCCTTTATCCGAAATCCTTGAGGCCAGTTGTTTTTCGGAATGTGGAATTTTTCAAATTTCGGAATAAATTAAATTTTCACAGCGAAATTAAAAAAAATTACCTAACAGCAGACACACGTGTGAATAGTTCGAGCGCTGAGACACAATCGACTCTTGCCAGGGCTGGGCCATACCGCCACATCACATCTGAGTGATGTGGTTCGAGTGGATGTGGTGTTGGGTCACCTGTTTGTATTACAACATGACGCTCCACACTCCATGAAAACATTTCAGATTTCATGGCTTTTCGGATTTTGGAATTTCAGATAAAGGGTGATGTACCTGTACCGTCAAAATTGGCTTTCTTCCAATGTAGAACTTTAACTTTTAGATCCAGTCCATTCTTTTCCATTACTATTTAAAAACTAATAAAATTATGATCTCTAGCTCCAAATTGCTTCCCCACTGACATCTTAGTCACCTGCCCTGCCTCATTTCCCAAGAGTAGGTCAAGTATTGCACCTTCTCTGGTAGGTACATCCACATATTGAATCAGAAAACTTTATTTGTACACACTTAACAAATTCCTATCCATCTAAACCCTTAACACTATGGCAATCCCAATCTCTGCTTGGTAAGTTAAAATCCCCTACTATAACCACCCTATTATTTTTACAGATAACTGAGATCTCCTTACAAATTTGTATCTCAATTTCTCACTGACTATTGGGGAGTCTATACTATAATCACAAGTAGGTGATTTCCCTTTCCTATTTCTCAGTTCCACCTAAATAACTTCCCTGGACGTATTGCCAGGAATATTCTCCCTAAGTACATGCATAATGTTATTCCTTATCAAAAATGCAACTTGCCCTCCTCTCTTGCTCCCCCACATCCCCTTCTATCCTTCTGATAGTATTTGTATCCTGGAACATTCAGCTGCCAGTCCTGTCCATCCCTGAGCCATGTCTCTGTAATTGCTCTGATATCCAAGTCCCATGTTCCTAACCATGCCGAGTTCATCTGCCTTCCCTGTTTAGGCCTATTGCATTGAACTAAGTAGTTTAATTAATCAATCCTACCTTGTTCTCTGCTTTGTTCCTGCCTGCTCTGACTGTTTGACTTGCTCCTTTTCCCAATTGTACCAGTCTCAGATTGATCTCTTTCCTCCTTATTTCCCTCAGTCCCACCTGAGTTTAAATCCTCCTGAGCAGCTCTAGGAAATCTCCCTGCCAGTATATTAGTCCCCTTCCAATTCAGGTGCAATCCGTCCTTCTTGTACAAATCACTTCTACCCCAGAAGAGATTCCAATGATCCAAAAATGTGAACCCTACTCCCCTGCACCAGCCCAATAGCTACGCATTCATCTGCTCTATACTCCTATTCCTACCCTCATAAGCTCATGGCACCAGGAGTAATCCACATGTTACTACCTTCGAGGGTCTCCTTTTTAAATTTCTGCCTAATTTTCTATATTCTCCCTTCAGAGTCTTATCCATTTCCCTTCCTATGTTGGTAGTTCCAACGTGTACAATGACCTCCTGCTGTTCCCACTCCCCTTTGAGAATATTCTGCACTCTCTCCAAGATATCCTTCATCCTAGCACCAGGGAGGCACACACCATTCTGATTCCTCGCTGTGTTGAAACAAATGCTATGGTTTTGTCCACAGGCTTAATATCTGTTACTTTTTTGGAATGTTGAGAAATATTTAGAGACATTTGTGAGAAGATACCACAAAAGAAGTTGGTAAAACGTTGTGGCTAAATTATTCATTTCTGTCAATTGTTTGACTAATTATAAAGGTCTGCATGAGCCTTGTGATGCTAACAATACAAAACTGCAGCTGCTGGCAGTCTGAGATTTAAACCGAAACTTACAGAAGTACTCAGGTCACATCTATGGACAGAAGTAGAGTTAATGTTTCATGTTGATGGCCTATCACCAGAACTGGAGAAAAGTATGGATGGAGGTTTGACAAAGTCTGTCCTTTAGGGCTAAAGGGACCAGTAACTAAAACAGAAATTGCTGGACAAATTCAGCAGGTCTGGCAGCATTTGTTGGAAAAAAAGAGTTAACAATCTCAGTCAAGTGATTCTTCATCAGAACTGTTAGTAGCTGGAAAAAAGTGGGATTTATGCTGAAGCCAAAGTGGTGGTAGAAAGGAGAGAGATCAATGGATAAATGGAGACAGAGTCCAGGGAGAGGGGGAGGGGATAGAGAGAGAGAGACAGACAGAGAGAGAGGTGAAAGGGGTAGGTGAATAAGGAAATTATGGATAACTGGCCAGGATGGTGAAAAGGCTGAACAAATTATAGAGATAAAAAATGGGTGAGATGTGCTGAATGCAACCTATGTGATGTCATAATGGGCCTTGGAGTACATGAGAATGGGTGATTTTACTAAAAGAAACCCATATCATAACAGGCCCAGGTGTGGGAGTGGGTAAAAAACATGGAAGGATGGAATCAGGCTCTAAAGTTATTGAGCTTGATGTTGAGGCTGCAGGGACCCCAAGCTGAAAATGAGATGCTGTTTTTTGAGCTTGTGCTGAGGCTTGCTTGTACAGTGCAGCAGGTCTGTGACAGAAATTATGGTGTGGAAACATGATAATGTGTTGAAGTGGCAGGCAACTACAAACTCAGTCATTTTTGCTGAGAGAATGTGGATCTTCTGCAAAGCGCTCACCTGCTCTCCATAATCTCCTTGTTTACCTAACCGTTTCATCTTCTCTCGCTCTCTCGCTCTCTCTCTCTCGCTCTCTCTCTCTCACTCTCTCTCTCGCTTTCTGGACAGAGGTGTAAAATAAGAACATAATGGGGGAGAGAATGTGGATCTTCTGCAAAGCGCTCACCTGTTCTCCATAATCTCCTTGTTTACCTAACCGTTTCATCTTCTCTCGCTCTCTCTCTCTCTCTCTCGCTCTTTCTCTCTCTCACTCTCTCTCTCGCTTTCTGGACAGAGGTGTAAAATAAGAACATAATGGGGAAATAAAATCACAGGCTGCTGGAAGCTTGTTGTCATGCATGTGGACTGAGCAGAGATGTTTTACAAAGCAGTGATGTAGAATCATAATCATAGAGATGTACAGCATGGAAACAGACCCTTCGGTCCAACCTGTCCATGCCGACCAGATATCCCAACCCAATCTTCACCCTCCGACGCTCCAGGGAAAACAGCCCCAGCCTGTTCAGCCTCTCCTTATAGCTCAAATCCATCTGTGTTTAGTATCCCCCATTGTAGAGGAGACCACATTGTGAACAGCGAATGCAGTAGACTAAACTGAAAGAAATAGAAGTAAATCACAGCTTCATCTGGAAGGAGTGCTTGGTGCCTTGACAGTGGGGAAGAGTCAAGGTAAAGGGACCGTCGTCACATCTCCTGTTTTGGGCTGTCATATTGTATGTGATTGACATTAGAGAGAACAGTCCCTTTAGAATTTAAATTCTGAAAGTGAAGAGGAGATGAAAGACCATCAGAGATTGTCTTGATTGATCCTCCTGAGCTTGCTGAACTCCAATCTCTTCTGTTTCTTGTTACCAAATTTGCTCACATGGTGCTGTTGACGTCTGGCGAATTGCCATCTTACCTTTCAGAGATTGAATGCCAATCCTCTGGCTCTTCCTCAGAATGATAAACCCATTGCTTCAACTATTTCCTGCATATGACTGGATTTCTTTCTATCTTGACACTCAAATTTTTTTCTCCCTTTGTACTACCGTTTCCCATTACCTTCTTCTGATGCCTATTTCACTTTAAAGGTTATTAATTTCTGGGCCCCAAACAACATCTTTACATGTTTGATGCATTTCACCCAAGTCACAGAGTCATCCAGCACAGAAACAGACCCTTTAGTCCAACTTGTCCATGCTTACCGAGTTTTCCAAACTAAATCAATCCACTTGCCTGCATTTGACCCCATATCCGTCTAAACATTTCCTGTTCATAGAGACATAGAGATGTACAGCACGCAAACAGACGCTTTGCTCCAATCGTCCATGCCGACCAGATATCCCAACACAATGTAGTCACACCTGCCAGCACCTAATCCATATCCCTCCAAACCCTTTCTATTCATCTACCCATCCAGATTCCTTTTAAATGTTGTAATTGTACCAGCCTCCACCACTTCCTCTGGCAGCTCATTCCATAAACGTATCACCCTCTACGTGAAAACGTTGCCCCGTAGATCTCTTTTATATCTTCCCCTTCTCACCCTCAAGCTATGCCCTCTAGTTCTGGACTCGCCCACCCCAGGGAAAATACTTTGTCTGTTTGCCTATCCATACTCCTCATGATTTTATAAACCTCTCTAAGGTCACTCCTCAGCCTCCGACACTCCAGGGAAAACAGCCCTAGCCTATTCAACCTCTCCGTATAGCTCAAATTCTCCAACCCTGGCAACATCCTTGTAAATAGTTTCTGAACCCTTTCAAGATTCACAGCATCATTCTGATAAGAAGGAGACCAAAATTGCACGCAATATTCCAACAGTGGCCTAACCAATGTCCTGTACAGCCGCAACATGACCTCCCAACTCCTGTACTCAATACTCTGACCAATAAAGGAAAGTATACCAAATGCCGCCTTCACTATCCTATGTATTTGTCCAAATTCCATTAAAATGTTGTAACTGTATCTGCATCTACTACTTTCTCTGGCAATTCATTCCACATATGAGCCACCCCCATGTGAAAAAAATGCCCCTCAGGTCCTTTCTCTTAGCTTGAAAATATGCCCTTTAGTTTTGAACTCCCCTACCCTAGAGAAAAAAATCTTTGCTATTCCCCTTATATACGCGCCTTCTGGTATTATAAACCTCCAAAAGGTCACCCCTGAACCTTATAATCTCGAGTAAAAAAAAGTCCCATTCTATCCAAAATTAAAATTCACAAGCATCAGGTTATACTCCAACAGATTTATTTGGAAACACTGGCTTTTGGAGCACTGCTCCTTCATCAGATGTTTGTCCAAGCTTGGAATCCATCCTGGGAAGTATTGAGGCAGTAGCCAAATCTGACAAACAACTATTAGCTTCATGGGTAAAGGATTGTTTAGTTGGGAGAGAATGGCCATCAACTGGGTCATTTTCAGATTGGAAAAATGTCATAGATGCAGTGCCACAGGAATTTGTGCTAAAATCTCAACTATTTGCAATCTATATCAATGATTTAGATGAAAAGATCTTCTGACTGAGAAGCTATATGCAGATGACATAGGATGATACCAATATAGAGAGTATCTGCATACCCAATTTTGAAAGACTGCACTTCTCCCCCTCCCCCTCCCCCACCTCGTTTGCCAGGATGTCAACAGTAACACCACCCCACTATAATTCACATCATCATCTTCAGGTTGCCCACTCTCTCCCAGGCCATAGTATTTTTCATTACATCCATAGTTTGTGCCGTTTTGAGAATGAGTCTCAGCATCTGCTCCTCCTGCAATGAACTTCATTTTTTTAAGAAGTGCAGGTTTCCTTCAAGTCACACTAGATTGTAATGTTTTTGAGTCCCCTACTTTTGTATGTAGTCAGTGAAAACATGGAGGAGGGGTGCAACTGGCTGCTCCCAGTAACCACTTTAACAAACTTAGCATTCTACCTGCATTCCAATTGCCTGGTAGGTTAATGGTCCTTGCAATTCCTGCACATGTTTTAAGGTATAACCAGATTACCCCAACTCTTTGGAATGCTACAAAAGACAGAAGAGATGAAAAATAATCGGAAGCTTGGGGTAATATAATTCTGATTTCATTAAATTAATTTCTGAAATTTACATTATTTCTCAATCTGATTCACTTTATAACTAAATGGTTGGCTGATGGTGCATGTTTTGGGGGTGACGTCATTTTTGGTAGACAGGTGATGGATGTGGGCACGTCTCTGCTCTCACTTGACTTAGTCTGAAGGTGTTCCAATTTGTATCACTGATTATTATGTTTCCTTTTGAACTTGCTTGAACAACTACATTCACAATCCTGGTAAAATGACGGAAAATAATCATATAATTCAAAGCCAAGGACCGTCCCCTTAACAGATGGCTAGAAAGACATATAGAAAATAAGATTCAAACGTGGAGAATTGAGAGAATTATGAAAACCACTGTCATTGTCCTTCTCAGCATCTCTATCCTCAAATTCTTCCTCATTTCTTAGCTCCTTTCTCTCAAGCGATTTCTGTTATTACTGATATTATTACTGCTATTTCCCCCGATTATACGTACCTCTTCTGCAGTCCGGAGTTCCAGAGGAACAAAATAGCGCTTGTAGGGTTTTTAATATCTGAAGATGTTTGATTGCCTCCAGTTAAAATTTGGGTTACACTGAAGCCATCGCATTCAAGCTGTGGCCCAGACCCAGCCCCTCTTAGCTGTTACACTGCAAATAGTGAAGGAAGAAACCAAAGGCTGACTTTACTGGGAATCAATTTATGCACAGACTGAAGCGTTATTGACTCCGCTCTACTCCTGTGCCAGTGTTTCTTTATATTGGCTCAAGTAACCCTGCATTTACTGCCCTCCACTTGTATGCAATTAACCCGAAGAGACATATTTAATGTCAAGGACTGACTTGCCTGTGCTGGATTGTGCAAAGCCACAGCATCCTGTTCGGTCCTCTGTTGAGTTTGTGACTGCATGTTTGGAAAGGCTACTACTGACATCACTGTTAATGTTACTGGCTCAGCTCATCTGCTGCTGAGCTTCTTACTTTTTAGATTAGATTAGATTACATTACATTACAGTGTGGAAACAGGCCCTTCGGCCCAACAAGTCCACACCGACCCGCCGAAGCGTATACCACCCAGACCCATTCCCCTACATTTACACCTAACACTACGGGCAATTTAGCACGGCCAATTCACCTAACCTGCACATTTTTGGATTGTGGGAGGAAACCGGAGCACCCGGAGGAAACCCACGCAGACACGGGGAGAATGTGCAAACTCCACGCACAGAGTCGCCTGAGGCGGGAGTTGAACCCGGGTCTCTGGCACTGTGAGGCAGCAGTGCTAACCACTGTGCCACCGCGCCGCCCACTAACTTACATTTCAATCGTATTGATTCAATTTTGCCACTCAGCTAATTCTCAACTCTAATCTGTCTGCCTTTTATCATTCTTCATTTTACAATGCAACTGCTATGTCGTGCGTGTCTGTGATCAGTTTTAAACTTGATAAATAGCAAATGGTTGCTTATTTTACACAAATGGATAAACGTTTGGCTAGTTTTCGATAGAAACTTTCATATATGCCAAGAATCTTTCTAGCCTATCACTTCTAGTGTTATCCATTAGAAAATCTCTTTGCAGTTTCTCCAACACTTCGAAATGCCTTTTGTAATATGGAGATTAGACCTGATACATGACGCTCTTTTTTTTCCGATGTGGTCAAATGAAGATTCTTTAAAAGTTGGGCGTCTTGCTTTGTGTGTTTTATTAATCCAGAAATGATGATAGTTTGTTTGCATGTTTGTACACCTTTGTTAACTGGTTGGTAGTTTTGATGGTTTGTAGGAGTATGCCCTGCATTCTTATAAAGTCAGAGAGTCCTATTGAACAGAGACAGGTCCCTCATCCCAAAGTGGTCCATGCCGACCAAAATGTCCAACCACACTAACCCTATTTCCCTGCATTTGGCCCATATCCTTCTAAACCTTTCCCATCCATGTATTTGTCCAAATGCCTTTTAAATGTTGTTCATGGACCTGCTTCAACCACTTCTGCTGGCAGCTCATTCCATATGCGTACCACTGTGTTCAAAAAAGTTGCCTCTCAGATTACCGTTTCATTAACTGGCTAGGTAACATCATCAGTGGTGACCTCCAAGTGAAGCGAAGCTGTTGTCTACTGTTTTCTATTTATATCTTTCTCCTGGATGGGGTTCCTGGGGCTTGTGGTGATGTCATTTCCTGTTCGTTTTCTGAGGGGTTGATAGATGGTATCTAGATCTATGTGTTTGTTTATGGCATTGGGGTTGGAGTGCCAGGCCTCTAGGAATTCTCTGGCATGTCTTTGCTTAGCCTGTCCCAGGATAGATGTGTTGTCCCAGTCGAAATGGTGGTTTTTTTTTGACTGGGACAACACATGTATCCTGGGACAGGCTAAGCAAAGACATGGCTGAGAATTCCTAAAGGCCTGGCACTCCAACCACAACGCCATAAACAAACACATAGATCTAGATGCCATCTATTAACCCCTCAGAAAATGAACAGGAAATGACATCACCACAAACCCCAGGAACCCCATCCAGGAGAAAGATATAAATAGAAAGCAGGAGACAACAGCTTCGCTTCACTTGGAGGTCGCCACTGATGATGTTACCTAGCCAGTTAATGAAACATCTGGATATCCAACCTACAGCTCAGCAAGCAAACCTACACCCTAAACCTCAACCTGAGCTACAAACCTTGCTTAAACTGATGTCCTCGAATCCTTGATTCCCCAACCCTGGGAAAAAGACTGATGCATTCACCTTGCCTCATGGTCTTATACACAACTATAACATCCACCACCCCCTCAGAGTCTTTTACGCTCTAAAGAAAAAAGTCCTAGCTAGTCCAACCTCTCCCTATATCTCAGACCCTTGAGTCTTGGCAATATCCTTGTAAATTTCTTCTCCACTCTTTCCAGTTTAATAACATCCTTCCTATAGCAAGGTGACCAAAACTGAACACAATACTGCAAGTGTGGTTTCACCAACGTCCTGTACAACTGCAATATAACTTACTAACTTTGATACGCAGTGCCCTGACTGATGAAGACCAGTATGCCAAAAGCCTTTTTCACTGCCCTGTCTAACTGTGACTCCACTTTCACAGAATTGTGAACCTGAATTCCACAATCCTTCTGTTCCACTACGCTCCTTAAGGACCTACCATTCACCATGAAACTCCTACCTTGATTTGACTTTCGAAAGTGCAACATCTCAACACTTATCTATATTAAATTCCATTTGCCATTTTTTGGTCCACTTCCCTAGCTGATCAAGGTCCTGTTACATTTTCTAATAACCTTCCTCACTGTCCACGATGCTGCCTATTTTAGTGTCATCTGCAAACTTACTAACAATGCCATGTATATTCTCATGCGAATCATTGATATTGCTAACAAACAGCAGTGGGCCCAACACCAACTCCTGAGGCACTCCACTAATCACAGTCCTCCAGTTCAACAAGCATCTTTCCACTATTACCCTCTGCTTCTTACCATCAAGCCAATTGTGTATGCAATTTGCCAGCTCTCTTGGAATTCCTTGCAACCTAACCTTCCAGAACACCTACCTAGTGGAACCTTATCAAAGGCCATACTGAAATCCATATAGACTACATCTTTAGCTCTTTCACCGTTTTTACTCATCATTTCCTAGGGAGTAACTGGCCTTGTTGCTCCTATCAAAATTCATCACCTTATGCTTAAAATTAATCTGCCAGCTACGTGCCCCATCTGCGCATTTGTTAATGTCTTGCGTTTTGTTGAAGTCATTCTCAGTCTTAACTAAACCCTTAATTTGGTTTGGAAATTTTGATACTTGCACTAATTCCTAACTCCCTTGGAGAGGAGGGTGGAAGAAGTGATGTTCGGGATGGTTGGAGTGACAGTGGCCTAATTGTTTTGTCGTTGGACTAATAATCTAGAACCCCATGCGCTGTTCTGGGCACTTAGTTTTGAATCCTGTTATGGTGTCTATTGCTGAATTTGTAAATTTGGAATAACTAAAACTATTATTTGTGACAATGAAGCTGCTGTAAAATCTCATCTGATTCACAATGTCTTCATGGTAAAGAAGTTTGCACCTGGTCTAACCTACATGTGACTCCACGTAGGACTCTGATCAATTCTTAACACTGCTTCTGCAATGTCTGAGAGAACCATTAGTTTATTAGTTGCTCACCACCACTACTTTGAGGGCAATTGGCAATGGACAATACATGTTATCTATGTTGGCCCTACATCGGAGCCAGAGGCCAAGGTTCAATCCAACCTCTCCAGAGGTGTGTCAGAACAGGCTGTCCAAAAGCCTCTGAAGGCTGGCCTTGTCACAGTGAAGGTTATGTCCCAACAACAAATTAAAAAGAACCACACATACAGTCCTTTACTTAAATAAGTTGAAAGATGGATGCATTTAACATTGTTGGAAATCAAATGAATGGAGAATATGGAAATGATTTGTGAATCAGTAGTAGCACATGCTAATAGTTTGCTGTGGATTGTTACATTTTTATACAAGGATATCACTTTAAATTAGGCAGAAGATAATCCATTATTGGTAAGCTCTGTCAATTAATATTTTCCATCTGTCTGGTGTCTGATCTGACCAATCCACATAATTTAATTTAAGTTTTCTTTAGTTTGCAATGTAATGTGAATGGGAACTTTATGGTATTTTGCATCCAGTTTTTGAAGGTGATGATGATAAATTTTAATATTGATCCACATAACAATATTGATTGACAATGTGGACTTTTGATGGCGATTTTGCATCAAAATCTTAAATTTGCAGCCTCATTTTTATTTCTGTTTTATAACCAAACAGCTATGTTTCTCAACAGTGGTCAGTTCATTCTACAGTTGTAGAAATGTACGGTATCTCTTAAGTTGACTTGCTGTCAAATTATTCTACTTGCTGGAATACTCAAAACATTATTTAGAAGAAACATTAGCATCACCTGGATGCTTGTTTTGAAGCTCTTTAAATACCAATTATTTTATCTGCCAGTGGCATTCAAAAAATAAACTAAGTATGCCTCTGTGAATTGATTCTATTGTGTGTAACTTTACTGTATTATTGAATATTCATCTTATAGAAGCGCTAGATTTCAGTAGCATACGCTCATAACTCTGTGTTTAGGTAAACGAGACTCAATACCTGAATCCTGATCAAGGAAAGCCAAAATGGATTGAGTGACTTGTATTTTGTATATATGTTCACAAATATTAAGCAGTGTTGCTTTGAGTGAATTCTGTATTTCACTTGCCACATATCAATATTGAGTTGCCCTTTATATTAGCTAAAATGGGTTGAAACGAAATCCATGGACATCGGCTTGCATGTTTCTTTTTTTTTGACCTCAACGCTGTTTAGTGTTTTTTTTACTTTTGTCACCATAGCAACTGTCAATTTGATTAGGCTACTGGAGTCAAGAACATGGAGTTGTGCCAAGCTGAATGAAAATTCGAAATGGGATATGGGAGGAAGAGGATGGAGGCCTTGAAGCCTGATCACGTCTGAGAGGTTGAATTAATACGTGCAAACTATGCTTTAGTTATACTTTGATTTTTACTTGGAATGGATGGATTGAATGTTTTATAGATTGTATATTTATACTTGCATGTGTTCTCCTCCTTGCTCTCATTTTTCCACTGCAATTAAAGATGACTGGGGAGAATATAAAGGTATATTCTGAGACTATTCAGTTTATTCGTTAAATTTGTTTCTGCCCCTTTTTAAAAAGCCTTCCTCGGTGAGTTTTGTTCAAAAGCAACACTGCTTAACATTTCTGAGCATATATACAAAAAACGTTCAGAATTCGGAGTGTTATTCTTCTCTGTTTAAATGTAACGGCAGAGCTGACTGTTAATGGCATAAAGTAATTGTTTCCAGTCCAAAAATAGTGCTACATTTTTTGAAACTGAGCCTGCGTGTGTTGAACTGTGACGTTCTTTTTAATGTTTTGCATTAATGTCTCAACATCAATCATGGTGACAGACAGCATTTGGTTTCTATTTTGAGTTGTACATTTCTGCTATGATTTAATCTTTTTAAGTGCCTCTGCCTGTGTCCTCAACCAGTTTTGTAACCACAGTGCCAGCTCACTTTTTAAAAGCATTGAACAATTGGATTGAAGTTTGGAGAGGTTTCTATATCAGTAAATAAGTTTCGATTTTACTTTGCAGTTCCTTCATTCATGCTTCAGCACTAAGTGGCAAAACAAACATTTTCACACCTTAACATAATTTGCAGTTTTTTAGAAATAAAGTGCAGTTAATTATTACCCTGAGGCTGTACCAATTTGGCTCTGGTTTTGTACAGGCATCAACTTACCTTTTGGCATTTCCTTGTCAAATCAGCTAAAATGCAGTACACAAGATGTCTGTTTTTAAATGGAAAGTGGAAAATGATGAGAGACAATGTTAAGAGAAAATGGGTGACATAAATATTTGTTAATTTGTTGCGTACCAAATTGGTCACTATTGTATACAAGTGATTTTTGTTTTGTGCTGGGATGGGTTGGATAAAGTTTTGTTGCAAATATAAATAAAAACGATGCAGTCGAAGTACAAATACTTGACTTAAATCGGCCAAAGATACAGTTCTGAAGGAACTGGCGATTCTGGGAAAACCTATCATAATTGAGAGTTGTTGCAGCTCCTTGACAGCAGTGACCCAGAAAATGAAGTCATTACTTCTGTCTACCTCTGCCAAGAAAATAAGTGTATGATTCCCTGCCTGTTTAAATATATTGTAAGTTAAAGGTTCCGACAACATAATCAGCAATGGGTCTTAAATATCCTTGTCACTAAATTGTGTCTCCCGAGGACAGTTACTAATTGTGTTCACTATTTCTAAAAGGATTTTTGTTCTAAATAAATTGCAATGATTTTCTGATTTAGAAAAGCACCAGCAACCTTTCAAAACTAATTCATGTCTACAGAGAGTTCACGCGACATATTGTGTAGTATTCATTTGTTTGTGAGTGGACATTACAGGAATATAAAGACAATGTGATCAGTACATTGCTGGTTGTTAGCTTCGAGGGAGCTGAGTGATCTCCATCTCAGTGGCCAAAGGGTAAATGGCTGAAATTAATGTCCTGCCCAAGACGCAGTTGATGGTGTGGAGGGGCGATGCAGTTAATTGGATAGGGACTCTGCTGCCTTTCTGCCTCTTCCCTGATTGGATCTAATGCAGGAAGTCCCGTGGATGACCTTCTGGCTCTGTCACCAATTGAGCAACCAAGAAGGCCTCATCCTGCTTTTCTGGTATACAGCAGCCCCTGAAGAGGGTCTCTCTGTGCAAGATATCTGAAAGCGAGCTTTGCCAGGAGGTTGTGTCTAGGCCTGTGGAATAGGTAGGGTGAGCAGGAGAAAGAGGGTCCATCATTTAAAGGCACTCAGCCTGATTGAGGGACCTGGCAGTGGGAGGAGAGAATGGCTGTGAGAGCAGCCTCAGTCCTTGTTACCAAGCATCTACCTCTGAAATCCAAGCTGGTATTGAATCCTGGGAAGACCCATCACAGCCTGAGGGGCAGTTCATTCATGGGCCTTCCTGAAAGCAGATGATGGGGTCTATGTTGCCTTTCCTCTCAACTCTAATAAATACCACCCATAGTCTGATGCCATCTCTGCAAATGTTGCCACGCATTGTCTTTCCTAATACACATTGCAGAGTTGAGAAAATTATTAATGGACCTGAAATGTTAAGAGTGCTTTCTCTCCTCAGATGCTGCGAGTCCTGCTAAATTTTTCCAGCAATTTCTGTTTATATTTCTGATTTCCAGCATCCACAGTTCATTGTTAAATAAAAACCAAAAGAACCATAGATTCTGTAAATCATAAAAATATAAATTGTTGGAAAAGCTGAGCAGGTCTGGCAGCATCAGTGGATGGAAATCAGAGTTAATGTTTCGGGTCAAGTGACCCTTCCTCCAAACTATTCTGCTGAGATATGCTGAACGTTTCCAGCAATTTCTATTATTGTTTCACAAATTTTTTTTGTTCAGATTCTCCCTAATGTTTGCACTCAAGGTGAGTAACAGAATGGTATTGTGCTGCTCCAGATGATTCTGATAAGGTTGTATAAATGGTAGTGAACCTTGTTTCAGTATTGTCACTGACAATTGCTGCATGAATGTAGTGCCAAAGTTCTTCCATTTGTGCACACTACAGGCAGGCTGCAACAAGACTCTGACAACTAGATGAAAATGAAGTAGCAAAGGAGTGTTTATTCTGGGTCCTATTCTTTATAGCACATGGAAACGATTCCTCTAGAATATGTATAGTTTGCTCTCTGCCATTGTACCATTGTTGATAAATTACTCCAATTTTCTTCTCAGTTTGATTACGATGTATCAAGTATCTGGGTAGTTACTATAATAATCAGATGTGTCTGTGGTGTTAGAGGATGGGTTTTGAGATTCTTTGTCAGCAATTGCAATGTTTTGCCCACACTGGCATTGTATGAAACTGTGCCTTCAACAGACTTGTTATACTCAGTGGTACTCCGTAATACGGTACTTAATTTTTTTCATTGTGGTTATGCAGAGAGCAACCTTGATTCTCCTGAAAATTGTCGCCACGACATCTTTAAGCAATGGACCAGAATGCATTTTATATAAGCAGGCTTTTGTTAAGTAAAGAATATGTACACTGTCAAACAGTTTTAATAAATTGCATGCTTGTACTAATTATTTATCATAAAGTCTCCTAAGTCTGTAATGCACCAACGTAAAATATTACTTAATCGCACCATAATTCTACCATTAATATAATGTTTTGTTTTAGGAAAACTCCCCAGAAACAATTCACAGTCCATTATTCATGTTTTTCTATAAACAATGTTTTCCAAAGTGGTGTAACTTTTTTTATAGAAGACTTGCCACGTTTCAGCACATACCAGAATGTTGTCCTCGCCTAGATGTATTTGGACTCCTCATTATCTGAGCAGTCTCAAATGATGCTGAAGATGTGCAGTCATCTCCTCCATTTCTGACCTTATGATGGAGAGAAGATCAATGATGAAGTAGCCAAAGATGATTGGGCCTAGGGCAACATTCCGAGGAACTGGAGAGTTCTTGTGGCAGTGTCCTTACCCCGAGCTAGGAAGCCTGAGTTTGAGTCCCATCTGCTCCAGAGGTGAGCAGTGTGATCTCTGAGCAAGTTGATTAGAAAATATCAATCCTGAGGAACTCGGAGTCTTGTGGCACACTGGTGGTGTTCCTACCTGTGAGCCGGATGGTTTGGGTTCATGTGCATCATAACATTTGAATAGGTTGATTAAAAATGTCTACCTAAGGGGCCTCTTGTGATGCAGTGGCAATATCCTTACTTCTGAGCTAGGAGGCCTAAATTCATAGACCAACTGCTGTAGACGTTTGTAATGACCTCTCTGAATAGGTCGATTAGAAAATCTGTATCCTAAAGAAATCCTATAGAGATGCCAAGATTACTGATCTCGAACAACCACAACCATCTTCCTTTGTGCTAAGTATGACTCTAACCAGTGGAGATCTTTCCCCCGAATTCTCATTGACTCCAGTTTTGCTAAGTTCCTTGATGCCACATTCAGTCAAATGCAGTCTTGATGTTAAGTGCTGTCATTCACTTAGCTCTGGCATTCAGCTCTTTCATTCATGTTTGAATTGAGGCTGCAATGTGGTCAGGAGCTGAGTGGCCCAGATGGAACTGGGCGTCACTGAGCAGGTTCTTGCAGAGCAGGTGCTGCATGATAGCACTGTTGATGACATCTTCCATCTCTTTACTGACTGAGAGTAAGTTGATTGGATAGTAATGACAGGTTATGTTCAGCCTGCTTTTTGTGTAGAAGACATACCTGGGCAATTTTCCACGCTGTTCGGTAGATGCCCATATCGTAGCTGTAATAAATTAGTTTGGCTAGAGGTGTAGCAAATTCTGGACTAGACATCTTCAGTCCTGTTGCCAGACTATTGTCAAACACTATATCCTTTTCAGTATCCAGTGCCTTCAGCTGTTTCCTGATATCATGTGAAATGAATTGAATTGGCTGAAGACTGGCATCTGTGATGCTGGAGTCGCCTGGAGGAGGCTGAGATAGATCATCCACTTGGCATTTCCAGCTAAAAATGGTTGTGAATGCCTCAGCCTTCTCTTTTGCACTGATGAGCTAGAGACCCCATCCCCTCATTATTGAGGATAGCAGAGCCTCCTACTTTATGCTGTCCACTGCCATTCACAGTTGTGGCAGGACTGCAAAGCTTACATCTGATATGTTAATTGTCGGATCACGTAGCCTCGACTATTGCATGCTCCTTCTGCTGTTTGGTGTGCAAGTAGAGTCATAAAGTATTACAGTACTGAAAGAGATCCTTTGGTCCAACGATTCCTCACTGGTCATTGAACACCCATCACTCTATCCCGTTTCCCAGCACTTTGCCCATGGCTTTGTGCGCTATAGCATTTCAAGATTTCGTCGAAGATACTTCTCTGATGTCTTGATGGTTCCTTCCTCTACCACACTTTTAGGTAGGGAGTTCCAGGTACCAATCGCCCCCTGGTTGTGAAAGCTTCTAGCTTTAAACCTCCTAACCCTTACCTTACATCTGTGCCCCTTCATAGTTAACTGCTCTACTAGGGAGAAAGGTTTATTCCTGTTGACCCTATTTATGCCCGTCATAATTTTGTACACCTCAATCTGGTCTCCTCTCAGCATTCTCTGCTCTAAAGAAAACTACTCCAAGCTACTTAGTCCATCTTCATAGCTGAAATGCTCTAGTTCTTGGTGTCTTGGTGAAACTCCTGTCCACCCTCTCTAATGCAGTCATATCCTTCCTATACTGTGGCAGCCAAAACTTCAGACTATATCCAGCTGTGGCCTGGCTAACGTCATAAACAGCTTCATCATAACCTCCCTGCTCTTGCATTCTATTGCTTGACAGCGGGTCGGTGTGGACTTGTTGGGCCGAAGGGGCTGTTTCCACACTAAGTAATCTAATCTAATCTAATCTAATAAAATCAAGTATTATGTACAACTTCTTTAGCACCTATCCAAATGTCGTGTTGCTTTAAATGACCTTATGTACATGCACAACAAGATCCTGCCAGTCCCTCAGAACAACCCAGGCTCTGTCATTCAACATGCACTCCTTTCCCTTATTAGTTCTCCTAAAATGCTTCACATCACACTTTTCAGGATAAAACTCCATCTACCATTAGTCTGTCTGTCTGTTGAGCTCATCTACACTACCCTGTAGTCTAAATTTTTCATTCTGGCTATTTACCACACCATCAATCTGTGAACTTACTGATAAAACCTCCTGTCTTCATGGCCAAATCATTAACTTATACTACAAACAACAAAGGACAAAATGAGGATTGCAGACACTGAAGATTAGACTCGAGAGTGTGGTGCTGGAAAAGCATAGCATGTCAGGCAGCATCCGAGGAGCAGGAGAATCGACATTTAAAGCATAAGTCCTTCATCAGGAATGAGGTTTTGGGACGGGGATGCTGAGAGATAAATGGGAAGGGAGTGGGGTTTAGGGGAATGGAGCTGGGAATGCGATAGGTAGATGAAGGTTGGGAGAGAAGGTGATAGGTCAGAGAGGAGGGCGGACCTGATAGATGTGAAAGGTGATGGACAGGTTAAGAGGCTTGGGACCGGAACAATGTGGGGGGAGGGGAAATGAGGAAACTGGTGAAATCCACATTGATCCCTTTTGGTTGCAGGGTCCCAAGGTGGAATATGAGGCGTTCTTCCTCCAGGTGTCGGGTGGTAAGGATTTGGCGATGGAGGAGGCCCAGGATCTGCATGGCCTTGACAGAGTGGGATGGGGTGTTGAAGTGTTCAGCCATGGGGCAGTGGTGTTGGTTGGTGCAGGTGACCCAGAGGTGTCTCTGAAATGATCCACAAGTTGGCATCCTGTCTCCCCGATGTCGAGGAGACCGCATCAGGTACAATGGATACAGCAGGTGCCTGGTCCACACCTTCCACCCCACCAACCTCCGCATACATCGTATCATCCTCTGTCACCTACAAATGCACCCCACCACCAGTTATGTTTTTCCCTCCCCACCCCTTTCAGTTGTCCAGAGAGACCGTTCCTCCACAACTCCCTGGTCAGATCCACTCTCCCCACACCCCATTCCTGGCACCTTTCCCTGCCACCGCAGGAAATGCAAAACCTGTGTTCCCACCCCACCACCATCTCCATCCAAAGCCCCAAAGGATCCTTCCACATCTGACAGAAATTTACCTATACCTCCACCAATGTCACCTGCTGTATCCATTGTACCTGATGTGGTCTCCTCTACATCGGGGAGACAGGATGCCAACTTGTGGATCATTTCAGAGATACCTCTGGGTCACCTGCACCAACCAACACCACTGCCCCATGGCTGAACACTTCAACACCCCCTCCCACTCTGTCAAGGCCATGCAGGTCCTGGGCCTCCTGCACCGCCAAACCCTTACCACTTGACGCCCGGAGGAAGAATGTCTCCTATTCCACCTTTGGACCCTGCAACCACATGAGATTTGTTTGGATTTCACTAGTTTCCTCAATTCCTCTCCCTCCCCATTATCCCAATCCCGAGCCTCCAACTCGGCACCACCCTCCTGACCTGTCCATAATCTTTCCCATCTATCCACTCCACCCTCCTCTCTGACCTATCACCTTCTCTCCCACCTTCATCTCCCTATCGCATTCCCAGCTAAGTTCCGCCAACCCCACCCCCACCCTCCCATTTTTCTCTCAGCCCCTGTTTTAAAAAATTCTCAAGGTCAGGTTCGTAGGAGAGTAGTCTGACACAGAACAAACGACCAAGAGGCGAGTCTGCTAGAATATGAGCATTTTATCCCCCGCAGCGTCGCCACAACCAGGTCTCATACTTACAACAGGTCTGGCTTATACTCACTCTACATGTTACCGGAACTGGGAGCCGTCAGTTCTCGTAGACCAGTTGCCAACAACCCACGCTCGGCGGTTAAACGTAACCCCGGAGCAGACTCACCGAACTGGAGACTTTTCCAGCTGATATACTCTTTTCCAGATATAAACATTCATGTGAACAGCAGAGCAAGGCTAAAAAACACATTCCATTCTGGTTACATACAGATAAGAAGATTCACACGGGGAGGTGTGTAATAAGATTCACACGGGACTAAGCAACACCTCCATTCCGGTTAGATTCACACATGTATTGGGACATAATATTACACCACAGCCCCCCAGCCCACAAGCCTCATTCCTGATGAAGGGTTATGCCTGAAATGTCGATTCTCCTGCTCCTCGGATGCTGCCTGACCTGCTGTGCTTTTCCAGCACCACACTCTGAACTACAAACAGCAAAGGGTCTAGCAATGAACCTGTGATATGTCACTGGACCCAGGCTTTCAGTCATAAATGAAGCTATGCTGTAACTTCACCAGATTGACACCTGTATGACTGACTGGCTCCTGGCTTGCCCTCCTCCACTCTTTATTGAACTACTTCATCTCCCAGTCTGATGGGGTCCTGGTGGATTAGGGAATATGCCAGTTTATGAGGTTGTAGATTGTGTTGGAGTACAATTTAGCTGTTGTTGATGCCCCACAACATAGATTCGGCCAATTTTGGCTTCATCTCCACAAGACCTGTCCAGTGGTTATTCTAACGTTAATGCCATGAAGAAACAAAACTGATGGGTTGATTAGAGAAGACTAGGAGAATTAGATTTTGAACTTTTGTTGGTTCCCTCTTAACCTGCTGCAGAAACCTGCTGCAGACCTAGTCAAGCACCTGTCTCCTTTAGGAGCCGAGTGGCTTGGTGAATTGTCATGCTGTCGAGCCACACTTAGTGTTGGGCATTGAGCTTCCACAGCTACCTTCTGTGCCCTTGCCACCCTGAGAGCTTCCTCCAAGTGGTGTTCAACCAGGAGGAGCAGAGTCCTCAGCCAAGGGAAGACTTGGTAATCAGCAAGAGGTTTCTTTATCCGCATTTGATCTGATGCCCTGAGACTTTGTGGAATTTGGCGTCAATGTGGAGGACTCTTTATGCAACACTCTCCCAACGTCACCATTGCATCACTGCCTCCCCGTTTGGCCCAACTGATGGTCCATACCTGAATTTAAAAGTGTTGTTTATTTTCCTCAGTAATGTTATGGTCGATTCACTGAGTTTCTAATGTCAGTTTTTCTGGGTCAGTTTTAAGAATGCTCACTGCTTTGGATTGTCCTTTCCTTTGTTGAGCAAGCATTTATTTTAGAAACTGCATTTGTTATGTAAAATATTTTAGCAGTGCTTCTCTTGCTTTGTCAAGTTTTGTACTTGTTCATTTGTCATAGTCATACGGTACAGAAACAGAACCCTTCAGTCCAACCAGTCCATGCCAAACATAATCCCAAGCCAAACTAGTCCCACCTGCCTGCTCCTGCTCCATATCCCTCCAAATCTTTCCTACTCATTTATCCGTTGAAATGTCTTTTAAATTTTGTAATTGTACCCACATCCATCATTTCTTCCACATGTGAACCGCCCTCTGTGTAAAACATTTGCTGCCTATCTTTTTTATAATCTCTCTCCTGTCATGTTAAAAATGTCTTGAAATTCTCCATCTTTGGGAAAAGACAATTATCATCAACTCTATCTATACCTAAACTTCTATCAGGTCACCTCTCAAACTCCTATGCTCCAGTGAAAAAAAGTAGCAGCTTTTCTTTCGACTCAAACCTTCGTACCTGGCAACATCCTGGTAAATGTCTCCTGAACCCTCTCCAGCCTAATAATAAGCTCCTTATAACTAGGCGACCACAACAGGACACAGTATTCCAGAAAAGGCCTCACCAATGTCCTGTATCACCTCAGCATAATGTCCCAACTCCTATACCCAAAGGACTGAGCAGTGAGGACAAGCGTGCCAAATGCCTTTTTAAGCATCCTGTCTACACGTGATGCAAACATCAAAGAATTATGGACCAGCACCCCTAGATCCCTCTGTCCCACAACATTACTCAAGGCCCAACCATTAATTGTACAGGCCATACCCTTGTACCAAAATGCAATAGTTCGCATTGTCTTGAGAATAATTGCAATATTCTTGTACAATGTTCTGCTTATCCCTCATTTCTGTTGATATTCCCACTTAAGTATATTGCGATGATTTCTTCTTCAACTTGTTTTGATGTCTGCAAAATGCACAGTTGCTAACCACAGCTTAAATTTACTATGATTGTAGTTAATCTCCAAAACAATATTATATTCATTTAACTACAATTTTTTTGGAAAAACGAATTTTACGTTCTCTGTAGTTTCTATTTTCATTGCACTTCTGCAAAGCTGCTGCATTTGATTGGATGTGATATTTAGAGTTTAATGTGTTAAACAAAGACTTATAATCTTCTAGGTTTTATTTCAATATTTCTGGTTCAAGTTATCGAATGGAATTAGGTATGAGCAGTGAATGTGTATTCTCAAGTTAAAATAAAAATGATGTAATCAGGATTTAATAGTACAAAACTTTTGAACCATATGCAATATTTAAATGTTGGCATCAGTTTTCACAATGTATAATGCTAAATTAAGAACAAGAGTAGACTTTTCAATCCCTTGAGCCATTTCCACCATCATGACTGAAAAATCAGTTTGGCAGTTCGAATGAAAGATATTTTAGAGGCATACCATTTTGCACATTGCTATTATCTGTTACACACAGGGTTCTCTAAACACTGGATTATTGTCTACATGAGAAATTGTGTATACTTTTTCTATTCTCCAGTTTTTGGCAAGTACAGTTCAGTGAATCAGGGCTGAGCAGTGAACTTTGATATTCTTGGGCCTAGTTGCATAGGTTGTAAACAGATGGCAAGCAAACAAAATAGTGTGGTTTATTGACATATTGTTCTTTTGTGTGTCCGACTTGGGTTTGAGTAATGGGCAGAAAAGAAATAAGGGACTTAACATGAACATGGCGGCATGGTGGCTCAGTGGTTAGAACTGCTGCCTCACAGCACCAGGGACCCAGGTTCAATTCTACCTCAGGCGACTGTATGAGTGGAGTTTGCACATTCTCCCGTTGTCTGCGTGGGTTTCCTCTGGGTGCTCCAGTTTCCTCCCACAATCCAAAAGATTTGCAGGTCAGGTGAATTGGCCATGTTAAATTGCCCATAGTGTTAGATGCATTAGTCGGGGTAAATATGGGGTAGGGGAATTGGTCTGGGTGGGTTACTTTTCGGAGGGTTGGTGTGGATTGTTGGGCCAAAGGGCCTGTTTCCACACTGTAAGGAATCTAATTAATAAAAAAAATAGCGAAAGTATGAAAAGCACAAAAATACACACAACACTGCATGTTTCTGGGAGTTAACCAAAGATCAGACTGGTGAGCAGTAGAGTGTGTTTGCCTTAGTAGCTGTGCTCTTCTGAGGTTGTTAATAGTTAGAGAGAAATTATCTCTTTGCTTTCATTTATCACATTAAAAGCACATTTATCATTTTGCTGAATGATTTTATATATAGTTGTGTTGAAAATAGCAAACAGAATTAAACTTTATTCTAATTTTAGGGAAGTAGGTTTCATCTAGGCCTAGCTACCCCTGAGGAATTCCTGGCATATAGCATTACTGATGAGACTAGCTTTACAGATTTTTATTAATTAATTGAATTTAAATTCCACCGTGACGCTAGCCTGGTGGATTACATGTCACATCCCGTGATGTTGCCACAACACCACTACCTCCTCTGCTTGTTTTTCTTTTCCTTTGTTCATTGCCTTCTTCCTTTTTATTCAATTATTGCCACCTCATTTATCTTTCATTTGGAAAGGAAATTAAGTCAGAAAGGACAGACTATTGAAGGCTGGAAGTTCAATTGTGAAAAACAGATAAAATCAATGAAACTAATTTTTGTTGTGGGATGGCATTCGGGAAGCTGGTACATTTAAGCCGTCACTGATGGATAGGTTGCAATCAGCAGTTGAGGGCATTACTGTGAAGTATAAAGCACACAAGAAGTCAGTTTAAATCATCTGGTCTTGATACACACTGATATGAATTAACAAGGGTTAAAGACTGGGCCACACAGATCTCTTGTCTTTATAGGAAATATGGATTGAAATAATGAAGAAATATAAATGTTACTTCATTTCCTCAAAAACCTGAGAGTGAATCTTCTTTACTGTTGTTGATTCTGATGGTTCAATTATCTCTTCACTCATCAATTTATAAACCATAGCCCTGTGACCTATTTCAACAAGTACAGACAATCATCTTCAATGGCAGGCACCTTGTTTGACGTAATGGTGATTTCAGTTGAAATATTGCAGTCTGAGCCAACTGTGCATTTAAACCTCATCACTGGATCCTTTTTTACGTTTTGAATTTTGTGTTCAGGTCGCTTGATTATTGGAGAAGTCCTACACAATGGGAAGAGTGTGCAGTGCACTGCAACTGGATCTGATTTGAGCTTATTTGAATCGACTATACTTCCAGTACATTCTTTGGCTTTCAAGAACATGATCATAGAATGTATTATCTGAAGTATAATGCAGGAACTGGTTATAGGGTTAACAGTTGAGGAACAGTGTTGGCTTTTTAGTTTTAAGCTTCCCCTTTACTAAAACCATAAGAAATAGGTTCAGAAGTAGGCCATTTGGTCTCTTGAGCTTGCTCTGCCATTCAATAGGATCATGACTGATCTGACATTCGTCACATCCATTTTCCCTACTGATCAAGAATCTATCTGCTTCAGCCTTAAATATACACAAGGAAAATAACTTGAACTTGATATTGGGTCCAGAAGGCTGCAGGGTCCCCAAGCAGAAAATGAAATGCTGAGCATCGCTGGAGCACTGCAGTAAGCCTGAGATGGAGATGTTGACCAGGGGACAGGGTGGTGTATTGAAATGGCAGGCCAGTGAAAGCTCAGGGTCTTGCTATCAGTATGTAGGTGTTCTGCGAAAGTCACCCAGTCTACACTTTATTTCCACAATGCAGAAGAGACCACATTGTGAGCAGCAAATGCAGTAAACTAAACGTGTGAAGTGCAGGTAAATTCCAAAACAGCACCTCGCCCACCACCGCCTGCCCATTGTCCACAGTTGAATCAAAGCTGTAATGAAGTCAGGAGCTAAATGTCCCTGATGGAACCCAAACTGAGTGTCAGTGAGCAGGACAACTATTATGTTGATGACACCTTTGATCACTTTACTGATAATCAAGGGCAGACAGCAGTGAACCTGCTCAGTTAATGCCTTTGCTGTTGAATTCATGTATTGCTGGACATCAGAGTGCGTCTGGGAAACTGACAAACAGTGAAGTTCACAACTAATCTTGGAGGAACCTATTTAGGAGAGGTCACAGCACAGAGACAGATAAGTAAATAGTATAAAGTGTGGCATTGCTGTAAGTCTGCAGTAATGAGTAGAGTGGGTTATTTCTTGAATATATGTTTTATTGGGCTGTGTCTCTTGATTGAACTTAAAAATATAAGCCGTAAGTATTAAGATAGCCTGGAGCAGTGTTTTGTAGAGGAGCCAGATGGGGCTATTTTCTGGATCTGTAGACTGGAAGAAGCAAAAATGGCCTTTAGTAGATATGCTCCTCTTGTTGGATGTGGGAGTTTAGGGAGAGTTTACGGGTTTGGATTATATCTGCAATAAATGCCGTTAGTTGCAAATCCAATCAGGTCAAATGGATCGGTTGGAGCTACAGTTGGAGGCATTGAGGAATTTACCAGAGCAAGGGGGTATGATGGGTGGCAGTTATAGGAAAGGGGGAAAGTCTCAGATACAGTCACGTAGATGGGTTAACTCCAGGAAAGGTAAGAGAGGTAGACAGGTAGTGCAGGAGTCTTCTGTAGCTATCCTCATTTCAAACAAGTATGCTGTTTTGGAAAATGTAGGGGGTGATGGATTCTCAGGGGAATGTAGCAGATGGGTTAACTCCAGGAAAGGTAAGAGAGGTAGACAGGTAGTGCAGGAGTCTTCTGTGGATATCCTCATTTCAAACAAGTATGCTGTTTTGGAACATGGGGGTGATGGATTCTCAGGGGAATGTAGCATGACCAGCCAAGTTTCTGGTATTGAGACTGGCTCTAATGCAATGAGGGGTACGTCGGGTTCCAAGAGATCAATTGTGTTGGAGGACTCTCTAGTCCGAGGCACAGACGGACATTTCTGTGGCCAGTAGCGAAAAATCAGAATGGTGTTGTTTTCCTGGTGTCAGGATTAAGGATGTCTCTTATAGAGTGCAGAATGTTCTGAAGGGGGAGAGGACTCAGCAGGAGGTCACTATACACAATGGAGCCAATGACATGGAGATGAAAAGGTTGAGATTCTGAAGGGAGAATACAGAGAGTTAGGCAGGAATTTAAAAAGGAGGTCCTCGAGAGTAGTAATATCGGATTACTCCCGATGCTACGAGCTAGTGAGGGTAGGAATGGGAGGATAGAGCAGATGAATGTATGGGAGAAGGATGCACATTATTGGATTATTGAAATCTCTTCTGGGGTAAAAGTGACCTGTACAAAAAGGATGGATTGCAGCTCAATCGGAAGGGGACTAATATACTGGCAGGGAGATTTGCTAAAGCTGCTCAGAGGATTTAAACTAGGAATGGAGGTTTCAGACCCAGGGAGATAGTGAGGAAAGAGATCAATCTGAGACTGGTGCAGTTGAGAAAAGAAGTGTGCCAAACAGTCCGGGCAGGCAGGGACAAAGAGGAGAACAAGGTAGGACTAATACTTGAGCTTCTTGCATTGAAATAAATGAATTTTAACAGGGAAGGCAGATGAACTTAGCATGGTTGGGAAAATGGGACTGGGATATCATAGCAATTACAGAAACGTGGCTCAGCGTTGGACATGATTGGCAAGTTAATGTTCCAGGATATAAATGCTACAGGAACGACAGAAAGGGAGGCAAGAGAGGAGGGGGAGTGGCATATTTGATAAGGGATAGCATTACGGCTGTACTGAGGGGGGATATTCCCAGAAATACATCCAAGGAAGGTATTTGGGTGGAACTGAGAAATAAGGAAGGGGATGATCACCTTATTGGGATTGTATTATAGCCCCCCTCCCCCCTGCCAATAGAGGGAAATTGAGAAAGAAATGTGTAAGGAGATTTCAGTTATCTGTAAGAATAATATGGTGGTTATGGTAGGGGATTTTAACTGTCCAAACATAGACTGGGACTACCATAGTGTTAAGGGTTAGTTGGAGAGGAATTTTAAGTGTACAAGAACATTTTCTTATTTCAGTATGTGGATGTACCTAAGAGAGAAGGTGCAAAACTTGACCTACTCTTGGTAAATAAGGCAGGGCAGATGAAGGGACGGCTGGAAAATGGGAAGCCTTCAGAAATGAGATAATGAGAGTCCAGAGAAAGTATATTCCTGTTGGGGTGAAAGGAAAGGCTGGATGACTAAAGAAATTAATGGTTTGGTTAAGAAAAAGAAGGAAGCATATGTCAAGTATGGACAGGATAGATCGAGTGAATCGTTAGAGTATAAAGGCAGTAGGAGTATATTTAAGAGGGAAATCAACAGGACAAAAAGGCGATATGAGATAGAGTTAAGGAGAATCCAGAGGGTTTTTACAAATATATTAAAAACAAAGTGGTAACTAGGGAGAGAATAGGGCCTGTCAAAGATCAGCAAGGCGGCCTTTGTGTTCAGGAGATACTGAACGAGTATTTTGCATCAATGTTTACTGTGGAAAAATACATGGAAGATATAGAATGTAGGGAAATAGATGGTGACATCTTGAAAAATGTCCTTATTATAGAGGACCAAGTGCTGGATGTCTTGAAATGCATAAAAGTGGATAAATCCCCAGGACTTGATCAGGTGCACCCTAGAACTCTGTGCAGAGCTAGGGAAGTGATTGCTGGGCCCCTCACTGAGATATTTGTATCATCAATATTCACAGGTGAGGTTCTGGAAGACTGGAGGTTGGCTACTGTGGTACCACTATTTAATAAAGGTGGTAAGGGCAAGCCAGGGAACTATAAACCGGTGAGCCTGACTTTGGTGGTGGGCAAGTTCTTGGAGAGAATCCTGAGGGACAGGATGTACATGTATTTGGAAAGGCATGTATTTGATTAGGAATAGTCAACATGGCTTTATGTGTGGGAAGTCATGTCTCACAAACTTGATTGATTTTGTTGAAGAAGTAACAAAGAGGATTGATGAGGGCAGAGCGGTAGATGTGATGTATATGGACTTTAGTAAGGCGTTCGACAAGGTTCCCCATGGGGAGACTGGTTAGCAAGGTTCGATCTAATGGAATACAGGGAGAATTATCCATTTGGATGCAGAACTGGCTTAAAGGTGGAAGACAGACGGTGGTGGTGGAGGGTTGTTTTTCAGACTGGAGGCCTGTGACTAATGGAGTGCCATAAGGATTAGTGTTGGGTCCACAAGGTTCGATCTAATGGAATACAGGGAGAATTATCCATTTGGATAATTCAATTATCCAATTGCAGAACTGGCTTAAAGGTAGAAGACAGACGGTGGTGGTGGAGGGTTGTTTTTCAGACTGGAGGCCTGTGACTAATGGAGTGCCATAAGGATTAGTGTTGGGTCCACTACTTTTCATTGTGTATATAGAGCATAAGAGGTGTAATTAGTAAGTTTGCAGATGACACCAAAATTGGAGGTGCCGTGGACAGCGAAGAAGGTTACCTTGGATTACAACAGGATCTTGATCAGATTGGCCAGTGGGCTGAGGAGTGGCAAATGCAGTTTAATTTAGATAAATGCAAGGTGCTGCAAATCTTAGCGGGACTTATACACTTAATGGTAAGGTCCTAGGGAGTGTTGTTGAACAAAGAGACCTTGGAGTGCAGGTTCATAGCTCCTTGAAAGTGGAGTCGCAGGTAGATAGGATAGTGAAGAAGGCATTTGGTATGCTTTCCTTTATTGGTCAGAGTATTAATTGCAGGAGTTGGGAGGTCATGTTGCCACTGTACAGGACATTGATTAGGCCACTGATGGAAAATTGCATGCAATTCTTGTTTCCTTCCTAGCAGAAGGATGTTGTGAAACTTGAAAGGGTTCAGAAAAGTTTTATAAGGATGTTGCCAGGTTTGGAGGATTTGAGCTTTAGGGAGACGTTGAATAGCTTGGACTGTTTTCCCTGGAGCGTTGGAGGCTGAGGGGTGACCTTTATAGAGGTTTATATAATCATGAAGGGCTTGGATAGGATAAATAGACAAAGTTTCTTCCCAGGGGTGGGGGATGTCCAGAATTAGAGGGCATAGGTTTAGGGTGAGAGGGGAAAAATATAAAAGAGACCTAAGGGGCAACGTTTTCACGCAGAGGGTAGTGCATGTAAAGAATGAGCTGCTAGAGGAAGTGGTGGAGGCTAATACAATTGCAACATTTAAAAGGCATCTGGATGGATATTTGAATAGGAAGGGTTTGGAGGGGTATTGGCCAAGTGCTGGCAAATGGAACTACATTGGGTTGGTATATCTGGTCGGCATGGACAAATTGGACCGAAGGGTCTGTTTCCATGCTGTACATCTCTATGACTCTGCCCCACAGCTTTCTGTGGGAATGAGTTCCAAAGACACTCAACCCTTGGAGAAGAAATTCCTCCTCACCTCAGTCTTAAATTGGCACCCCTTCGTTCTGAGACTATGCTGTCTGGTCATAGATGCTCCCATGAGGGGAAACATCCTCTCAGCATTTACGCTGTCAAATCCCTTAAGAATACTTTGTTTCATTGAGGTCACTTTTCATTCTTCTAAATTCCAACGAGTAGAGCCTCAACCTGTTTAGTCTTTGCTATAAGACAATGCCTCCATGGTTCGAACCCTGCCATGGCAGATGGTGGAATTGGAATTCAATAAACATCTGGAATTTAGAATTGAATGATGACCATAAATTCATTGTCGATTGTTGGAAAAACTATCGGGTTCACGATTGTCCTTTAGGCAAGGAAATTGCCATCCTTACCTAGTCTGGCCTACATGTGACTGGACCCACACCAATGCAGTTGACTTTTAACTGCCTTTGAATGGGATGGGCAATAAATGCTGGCCTAGCCAGCAATGCCCTCATCCTGTGAATGAAAGAATAAACAAAACAGGAATTATCCAAGTGAACTTTCTCTGAACTGCCTCCAGTGAAATTGTATTGTTTCTTAAATTAAGGGTTGAAGACTGTTTATAGCAGTCAAGATGTGGTCTTACCAGCACTTTATATAGTTGCAGTAAGATTTCTTTACTCTGTTACTCCAACCCCCTTGAAGTAATCACTGTAAAGAGTGCCAGTCCTGAAGAGTGCAACATTTTAATTTGAGACCCACATTGTTGGCTGCAAGCTTTCCAAGACATCTGTATCATGATTAGCTGCATGATGATGTCCATGCTTAAGCACTGCCATCGTAAACAGGCAGAATGTAAACTTTATCAGATTTTCCATTTCCCCTATGAGCTAAAGAAATGATTAATTTATGTCAAGTTTAGTGTATCCTTACCATTGGCTATCATGTTAAAAGTGGGAGATCTATGGAGTTAGTGTTGGGTGCCGGCACTGTCCTGACACTCTTTATTATCTATTCCCATTGGAAATTATTAAGTTGAAATGACACTAAGCACTATGCTCCTTTTTCATTAATCCATCTTGCTGATATGAATGATCAGATCAAAAGCCCTGTAATTAACACGGTATCACAGTGCTCAGAACCATCCAGTGATTTGATAGATATCTGAGCAAAATGTCTTCTCATGGTGCTGTCTTCCAGTAACAGATACCCAGGCCTCTGCAAAGAGTGGCTCACCTGCCTGGATAGGGTCCTGAAAAGCTTCGAGTAACCATGGAGGTGTTTTCAAAATGCATATTTGTCACTTTAACTGCTGAGAGGGAAAGGGGATAAAATCAAGGCGAAGAAGAGTACAGGAAAGAGAAAAGCATGAGCAATATGACACACCGTTGTGTTTTGTTGGTGCAAATGGGCTGCATGGTGTTTGTTGCCATTCTTCTACTTGAATTACAACAGACCACCAAGTTATGCAGACTAGAACTAATAGCACAGAACAATTGGTTGCATAAGAATAATCCACAGACAACTAAGTATTGAAATTTATCACTCAGTGTGGGGCAAGAGGGAATATGTGCACCCATAGTGCTTTTACGGAGAAAGTTCCAGGATTTTGACCCAGTGATAGTGAAAGGGTGGTGATATATTTTCAAGTCAAGAAGATGTGCGACTTGGATGCTCTGATACATTTCAGCTTTTGCCCTTCCAGGTAGTAGAGGTCATGGGTTTAAAAGATGCTGTCGGAAGAATTTTGGTTAATCTCTGCAGTGGAGCTTATAAATGGTATACATTGCTACTGCTGTGTGTCAGTGACAGAGAGAGTGCATGTTTGTAGATCTGGTGCTAATCAAGCGATTTGCATGGTGTCAACCTTCTTGAGTGTTGTTGGAGTTGCACCCATTCGGGCAAGTGGGGAGTAATCCATCATACCCTGACTTGTGCCTTGTAGGTTGTGGACTGTCTTTGGGGAGTCAGGAGATGAGTTACTCCCCGTAGAACTTCAAGCCTCTTATTTGCTCTTGTAGCCACTGTATGTACATGGCTAGTCCAGTTCAATGGTAACTCCCAGATTGTTGATAGTGTGGAATTCAGCAATGGCAATGCCATTGGATGTCCAGGAGGGATGGTTAGATTCTCACTTGAGAAATGGAAATGGATATTGTCACGCATTTATGCATCACGTATGGTGCTTGTGACTTTTCAGCATCCAGGTCCAGCTGCATATGAACACAGGCTGCTTTAGTATCAGAGGAGATATCAATGGTATTAAGCATTATGTTTGAGAGCTCACCCACCTTACAATGACAGGAAGGTCATTGATGAAACAGCTGAAGGCGGTTGGGTCCAGGACACTCCTCTGAGGATCTCCTACAGAGATTTCCTGGGACTGAGATGGTTGACATCCATAACCATCTTCGTTTGTGTCAGGTATGACTCTAATCAGCAGAGACATGCCCATTGACTCCAGTTTTGCTGTGACTTCTTCATGCCACACTTGGCCAAATACAGTCTTGGTGTTAATAGTTGTCAGTTTCACATTTTCTCTGGCATTCATCTCTCTCATCCATGTTTGAGCCAAGACTGTAATGAGGCAGGAATTGAATATCCCTGATGAATCCCTGACAGTCAGTGAGCAGGTTCTTGCTGAACAGGTAGCCTTTGCTAGCAGTGTGTTAAGCAGGTGCTGTTTGATAGCATTTTTAACAACTCTTGCATCATTTTTCTGATGATTCTAGTCAATGTACAACATTGTCAGGTAGATCCTGGTGTTGCAGCTGCACTGGAACAGTGTTCTGGAGCTTACATCTGCAGTATTATTGCTGGATGTTCTCCTGTTTCATAGTTTTTTCAAGATCTAGTGACTTCACCTGTTCTTGATGTCATGAGGAGTAAATTGAATTGGCAGAAATCTGGCATCCATGATGCTAGAGACACCCACTTATCTACTGGATACTTCTGGCTGAAGGATTTTGATTTGGGACAGTATTGCTGCATTGACTATACTTTTAAAGTGATGACCTGCTATCTTTTTCTGTTTTTTTTTAAACCAAAATTGGTGCTGTGCTGAATGAATGCAAACATTTGTATATTTGTACATTTTGGCTCCATGCTGTTTGATCCTCTTGTCAGTAATAATCATTAATGTGTGTGATATTGTTACAGTTCTTTTAACTCTCAATCTGTTTTGTAACATAACAAAAGAAAATTGCCATAATATTGTGGTGATTACTGTGGAAGATAGTGCTGTTCTTCAAAGATTTATTCAAAAATCTGTCTGTAAATATATTTTTAATACAAGATCATCAATACATTGAATTAAGTGAACAAAACTTTATCAAGGGATGAAATATTGACTGTATAGAAGTGAATAATCCTGAGTTACTAAACATTTAATACCAGTATAACTTGCTTGGAATAAGTTTCCAATGGTTTAGTTGTCAACATGGGTCTGAAACCCCTATAATTGTAGGCTTTATCATTGTCATATTGTATTGGTGCACCCGAGCATACAAGGATGAGTGCTTTCACTGAAAATAGATTCATTACAGAAAATACTGTTTTTTTGAGGGTTGATCTCAATCTCAAGACAGCTTTACCAACAACTGGTCACTGTTAAATTTCCAAGTACTTGCAACAAATTTAACAGTGTGATCTCAATTTGAAAAGAAGACCAACATGCTAGAAATGTCTGCATAATTATCTTTATGTAAAGTCGTTCAAGAGTGAAAATACAATTGTGAAGTTTAATTGAAATAAATTTATAAAAGAATTATAACTGTGAATTTTTTTATTATGACGAATGCTGAATCTTAAAATAGATTATAATTAGTAGAGGCGTGTTAACCCAATAGCACAGCTGCATAATCCACTAACTTCCCAGCATTCCTAGTTTAGGAGCTGAGAAGGGATTGTCAAGGTGAGCAGTTAAAGTGAGCTATAACCAGGTAAGTAAGAGAACAGCATACAGCCATGTTGAGGAGTTTTGAAAGATTGCTTTCATTGTAATCTCCAACTGTTATTGTCAGTGGAATTGTGCTGAAGCATTAAAATTAATCTGCACTGAAGTCTGATTTATTAGTACACAAAATAAGGACACGGTGTGAAGGTAGTAACATGTTATTGAGTTAGTCAGAGAGATGTACTGCACAGAAACAGACTCTTCGGTCCAACTCATCCATGCCGATCTGATGTCCTAAATAAATCTAATCCCATTTGCCAGCATTTAGCTCATAATCCTCTAAACCCTTCATATTCATATACCTATCCAACTGCTTTTTAAATATTATAATTATACCAGCTTCCACCACTTTCTGTGGCAGTTCAGTCCATATACGTACCACCCTCTGTATGAAAAAGTTGCTCTTCAGTCCCTTTTAAATCTTTCCCTCCCACCCTAAACTTAAGCCCTCTAGCTCTGGACTTCCCCATCCTAGAGAAAAGACTTTGTCTATTTGCCCTATCCATGATTGTATAAATCTCTACTGGGTCACCCCTCTGCCTCTGTGCTCCAGGGAAAACAGCCTCACCTATTCAGCCTCTCCCTATAGCTATGACTCCACTTTCAAGGAGCCTGCACTCCCAAGGGCGCTCTGTTCAGTAACACTCCCCCGGATTTGTCATTAAGCGCATATGTCTTTCCCTGATTTGCCTTTTCAAAACATCACACCTCATATTTATGTAAATTAAACACCATCTGCCACGTCTCGGCCCATTGGCCCATCTGATCAAAATGCTGAGATATGTGTTGCTGGAAAAGTGCAGCAGCATCTTTATCAAGGGATGAAATATTTTGATCTCCAGCATCTGCAGTCCTCACTTTCGCCTGTATGCTGAGATAGCCTTCTTTGCTGTCCACCACACCTCCAATTTTGGTGTCACCTGCAAACTTTCTATAAACATACCTGCTATGTTCACATCCAAATCATTTATATAAATGACAAAAAGGAATGGACCCAGCACCGATCCTTGTGGCACACCACTGGTCACAGGCCTCCAGTCTGAAAAGCAACCCTCCACCACCACCCTCTGTCTTTTACCTTTGAGCCAGTTTTGTCTCCAAATGGCTAGTTTTCCCTAGATTCCATGAGATCTCATCTTTGCCAACCAGTCTACCATGAGGAACCTTGTCGAATGCCTTACTGAAGTTCAGTCACATTCACTGCTCTGCCTCTGCTCTTTGCTACTTCTTCAAAAAACTTAATTAAGTTAGTGATTCGCAATTTCCCATGCACAAAGCCATGTTGACTATCCCAAATCGGTCCTTGTCTTTCCAAGTCCATGTACAACCTGTCTGTCAGGGCTCCCTCCAACAACTATCCACCACCGATGTCAGGCTCACTGGTCTACAGTTCCCTGGTTTTACCTTATCATCTTTCTTAAACTGTGGCACCACATTAGCCAACCTCCAGTCTTCAGGCACCTCACCTGTGACTATCGATGATACAAATATCTCAGCAAGGGGCCTAGCAATCGCTTGCCCAGCCTCTCCGAGTTCTAGGGTACACCTACCTGATCAGGTCCTAGGGATTTATTCACCTTTATGCATTTTAAGATTGGCAGCACCTCCTCCTCTGTAGTATGGACATTTTTCAAGATGTTGTTATTTATTTCCCCATGTTCTATTTCTTCTATATCCTTCTCCACATTAAATACTGATGCAAAATACTCGTTTAGCATTTCTCCCCTCTCCTGCAATTCCACACATAGGCAGTCTTGATTATCTTTTAAGGGCCCTATTCTGTCCCTAGTTACTCTTTTGTCCTTGATGTATTTGGGGAATCCCTTTAGATTCTCCTTAACTGTATTTGCCAAAGCTATCTCATACCCCCTTTTTGCCCTCCTGATCTCCCTCTTACGTATACCCCTACTGCCTTTTAACTCTTCTCAGGATTCATAGCCTGCCTGCCTTTTTCTTGACCAAAACCTCGATTTCTCTAGTCATTCAGTATTCCATACACCTACCAGCCTTGTCCTTTACCCTAACAGGAACATACAGTCTCTGGACTCTCCATCGCAGTTTTGAATGCTTTCCATTTTCCAACCGTCCCTTTACCTTCGAACATTTCCCCCCTCTCCCCTGTCCCACCCAAATCAATTTGCCTAATGCAGTCTAAATTGGCCTTCCTCCAATTCAGAACTTTAACTTTTAGATCCAGTCTATCCTTCTCCATCACTATTTAAAAACTAATAACATTATGGTCACTTGATCCCCATACTGCTCCCCACTATCACCACAGTCACGTACCCTGCCTTATTTCCCAAGAGTAGTCATGTTTAGCACCTTCCTTAGTATGTACATCCACATACTGAATCAAAGTTTTCTTGGACACATTCAACAAATTCCTCTTCATCCAACCCCTAATGCTCAGGCTGTCCTAAGGCTTTGTGCATGGGTAAGTTAAACACCCCTGCCATTACCATCCTACTATTCTTAGAGATAACTGAGATCTTCTTCCAAATTTGTTTCTGAATTTCTTGACTATTGGGGGGGGGGGGAGATCTACAGTACAATAATCCCTTTCTTATTTCCCAGTTCCACCCAAATAACTTCCCTGGACGTATTCCCAGGAATTTCCTCTCTAAGTGCAGTCGTAATGTTATCCCTAATCAGAAACGTTACTCCGTCTCCTCTCTTGCCCCCTTTCTACCCTTCCAATAGCACTTATACCCTGGAACATTATGCTACCAGTCCTGTCCATCCCTGAGTCACATCTCTGTAATTGCTATAATGTTCCATATTCACTGTTGAAGATTTACAAAAAGAAAGAGCCACTTAGTTGCTCCCCAGTTGTCAGCTCTTCCCAAAAGTTTCTCCAAGGTCTACAGTTGGCTTACTTTTGCTCCTGATTATTATGTTTGTACGATCCACTCATTATCGTTGAAGGTGACAGCATTTTTAGTCTTTTTACCTAGCTAAATGTTATACAATGATTTAAAAATAAATAAATAAATCTAAGAGTTGACCAGTTTCTGGCATTTTTTGAATTAATGGTTTATTAAGTTGTGACAGAATAGCGCACTTGTGTATGGCAACGTATCATTCAGGATTTCACTCTGTAAATTCAGAATTTTCATCTGGCCTCTGTTACATTGTGCACATTTAAAAAGCATTGGAAACTTTGATAAGGACTACCTCATTTGGCATAATATGGTTATTTGGGGTAGACACTGTAATAGGGGATATTGTGAATAGCAACGTCAGACAGGTAACCTGTTTGAAATTTTTAAATTTTGCGAGGGAAGAATTACTTTGAGAGGCAATACCTTTAAGTGCATTTGCATAAATGGGAATTTTTTATTGTTAGTTTTGAAGAGGAATACTTTTAAACTTTTAACGTTTATCTTCAGACTGTGATGGAATTGGTACAGATGAGAAAACTGAAACGATGATTAATTGCGTGCATGGATGAAATGTGTTCCTTTTTACATGTCTAAGGGCTTTTCCAGAAGTCCTGAGTGAATTTTGAATGTCTCAGCCAACTTATGGCTTTATTTCTGTTTTACAGTGGCCCATTAGATATGATAGGTGACTGCAAGATACCATTTTTGGATGAAATATACAAGATTGAGAGACCTGGAGCCGATCCGATAACACTAGCTGATGGACAATTTAAGAGTATGTGGCTATTCCTGCACGGGGAGAATTAAACAAAGCATTCAGTCACCCCTGTGGATGGTGTTTGATTCGAGAAATTGTTTTTGTTCCCATACCCTTTTTCTCCCCCTCCCCCTCTCCAGGGAAGAGTGGCCCTGAATGTAAATACTGCAAGGCGGATCCAGAGAAAGAATGCAGATTTTGCGCCTGTCGATTATGTGGTGGAAAGCAGGATCCGGATATGCAGCTGCTGTGTGATGAGTGTAATATGGCGTATCACATATACTGCTTGAACCCACCCCTCAGCAAGATACCAGATGATGAGGACTGGTAATTTTTTTATTTATTTATTGAGGGATGAGGAAAGGGAAGAACAGGAGACTCTTTAGGACTCATTCGTCATCACCAGTGACGATTTAGGTCTGACTCTGATTTTAACTAAAACCACAATTTCTGAGTGTGGAAGCTGTGTTTCGGCCAGTTGTATTGTGCAGATTTCTCTCAAGAGCAGCTTTTTCTGTACTAATAAGATCTGCAAGTAAATTGTAGTTACAGCTATAATGACAGCACTTATACCATTAGTGTCTCTGAATTTTACTTGTATATGACTAAAGAGGAATTTCACCATGACTTATGGTCAGTGCGACAAGATGATAAAGATGCACCAGAATTAAGAGCCAAAGTAAGCTATGGTAATAGAAGATGAAAATTTTATAAACGAAAGAGAGATTCCTGAATGCAGAGGCACACAGACTGAAGACTGAACAACTGATAGGACAGAAAAAGGGAGGTACGTTATCGACTAGTGTTGGAAGAGAGTAGTGCACAAAGTGCCATGGGCAACGTAGAGGATTTACGAAGCTAGAGGGTAACATAATGTTATGGACAAAATGGTGACAAAGGATTTTAAAATTCTCACATTTGGGGAGGTGGACAACCAGTGGATATTGACTTGACTATTACTTATCTCACCTTCTGTGTGCTTATTTCTATCTGTAATTCTTATAATGTCTTCTACCATCAGACAATTTGAAATTGTTGTTTTTCAACCATTTGACTCCCTTTCACAGTTCCCTTGCCAGTGCGATTTCTGGCCCCCCCAACCTTCTACTCCTGGCTGAACTTATTCTTGCCTATGTATTTGCAATAACTTCCTGTTTTTCATCTCTAACATTCTACAGTTGTGGGATTTTCTAATTCTCCAAATCTCAGTTTTCTTGCCTTTGCCTTTGTGTGTATCTACTGCTTGACTTTTTTATTTTCCTAACTTTTTCTGCATACTTTAGTTTTATCATGTTATTTCTGCTAATGTTCCTCTATTAACATATTGTTTCCAATCTGTTTACTCCTATATCTGCTACAATATTTGTTTGTCTTTCAGTTTCTAGCCTAGCAAACCATTATGGCTGAAATATAGCTCTCATTGCTCTGACCTGAATTAATCTGTATTTCTAGAATCTTCTGTTAATCATTTCTCAATTTGGATATGTGCAGCATCTATTACTAAAACGCTTTGTTCCAAAAAGGGAATTTACTGTTGCTTCTTCTAGCATAGTCTCCTCTTGTGAATTTATAAATGGAAACAATTATTTTGGAGTATTTAGACCACTTTCCCACATAGTCTTAGAGAGACTGACTGATATAAACACTGCTCCGTCCCAATTCCAGACTCCTATCACAAAACATTGACCAGGGTCTCTATGTGCACCACCAACTCAGGCAGCAAATTCCAGGTAGGCCCCCACCTTCTGTGTAAAAACGTTTTTCCTCATGCCCCCTCTCATTCTTCTGCCACTAGGCTTGAATTGATGACCCCTGGTTTTTGAACTGTCTGCCAAGGGAAACCGTCTCTTCCTGTCTACTATATCTCAACCCCTCACAATTCTGTATACCTCAAGTATGTCACCTCACAGATTTCTCTGTTCCAAGGAAAACAACCCCAACATCTCCAAACTCTCCTCCATAGCTACAGTTCTCCAGCCATGGCAATATTCCAATAAATCTTCTGTTGCACTATCTCCAGACCAATTCATCCTTCCTTTAATGTGGTGACCAGAACTGCACACAATTCTACAATTGTGGCCCCACCAGTGTCTTGTACAGTTTCATCATTATATCCTTACTCATGTGTTCTATACTTCTGCCAATGAAGGAAAGCATTCCACATGCCTTCTTTACAACCTAATCTACCTGTACAGTTAGCATGCACATCAAGATCTCTCACTTCATCTGTATTCCCTTCTACTGTTTGAGCTCCCTTGATGGACTCCAAGATGGAAGAGCAGTGTAGCACAGCAATGTGTGGGCTCCTACCCGGAGCTCATCTGCTGCATCTGTTTTTACTTCTTTTATTCTCAATTTAATCTACTTACCTTCTGTGGAGAGTGGGTTTGCACGGTATGGAGGAGATCAGCGATGAGATGAGTGAGATACTCCAGCATCTGTGGTGGTGAGAACAGGCAGCATAAGACAGCAGCAAGAATAGGGTGCGTTCAGCACCGACTGGAGGCGAGGACCGGTGTTGTCTGCTCAAAGAAGTGCAATGTTGAACTTTTTATTTCTTTATTTTTCTAATTTATTCCTACGATCCTCTACCTAAGATTCTTTGTACCTAAGATGGCGCCGTAAGTGGCGACTTTGTAAACTTTTCACTGCATTTGTGAGTACATGACAATTAACCTAATCCTAATTCTGTTCCAAATGTAATACCTTACAATTATCAGAGTTGAATTCCATTTGACACTTTCCTGCTTGCTCCACCAGCCCATCTATATCATTTTGAAGCCTACAGTTATCCTCTATAGTGCCTACACGTGGTCTGTTTTTGTGCCAGTTTCCTAGTTGTGCCTCCCCACATGTTCAACTCCATGACAAATCAGTTAGTTTTGAGGTTGGTTTTAACCTCAGCCTGTCTGTAGAAAGAGAAGTCACACTTATACCTATTCTCCTTATGGAAAGATGACAGGTAACCTTCAGTTGATTCCTAATAGGCTTTTTAGATGGAAGGTCATTTGGACTGCTGACAAATGACAATCGTGAGTTGGCTCAAGTCTGAGCTTTCACAAAATACAGTAGAGTTGACTGCAGTGCAATCTTAGTAAATCAGTGCTGTTATCTGTTGAGCGGTGGAGTAGCCCAATGGGCCAAGTGGCCTATTCCTGATCCCTAATTCGTGGAAGTGTCTACAATGTTACTTGCATTGAAGTCCCAATCTGAACCAGATTACCCAGAGAACTGGTTGGGAAAAGTCAGTCTTTTCTTAAACATAACTGCTCAAACAAATTCCAAGAGCGGGCCAAACACAAGTTGCTTATCTCTCCCCTATTTTTGATCAAGGCTTTAAGAAAATTAAAACCATTGGGAAAATGGAATGAAGTTTATGATTGAACTTGAAAGCACAATGTCTCATAAGTTATTTATGAAGATTTTATGCATCTTCAATGTCATTGTTGTTGATGTTAAATGTTGATCAGGCTTAATGTACCATGAGTTAATTTAAGAGAATTAACGCTGTCCGGTATTTAGTTGCGCTGTTGTGTTGTATTTCATTGTTTAGGTTCAATCGTTGGTTTTAAGTGACTTGTGGATTTGATTTTTTCAATAAAGCCTGTAAAATTGTGTACTTGTAGGTATTGCCCCTCCTGTAAGAATGATACAAGTGAAGTTGTGCGAGCAGGGGAAAAACTGAAACAAAGTAAGAAGAAGGCCAAGATGCCATCTGCCAGCACTGCAAGTCAGAGAGACTGGGGCAAGGTATGGAACACTTGTCCATTTCAGTTGAGTGCATGCACATTCAATTGTGGTGCTGTTTGTAAGTCGAAGAGTGTGGTGCTGGAAAAGCACAACTGGTGAGGCAGCATCTGAGGAGCAGGAGAATCGACGTTTTGGGCATAATCCCTTCATCAGGAATGAGGCTTGTGGGCCAAGGGGGCACATCTGACAGAAATTTGCCTGTACTTCCATACATGTCATCTACTGTATCCGTTGCACCTGATGTGGTCTCCTGTACTTTGGGGAGACAGGATGGCAACTTGCAGATCGTTTCAGAGAACATCTCTGGGACACTCGCACCAACCAACCCCACCTCCCTGTGCCTGAACATTTTAACTCACCCTTCCACTCCGAAGGGCATGCAGGTGCTCGGCCACCTCTATCGCCAAACCCTAACCACCCGATGCCTGAAGGAAGAGCGCCTCATCTTCTGCCTTGGGACCCTCCAACCTCATGAGAGCAATGTGGATTTCACCGGTTTCCCCATTTCCCCTGCCCCCACTTCATCCCAGTTCCAACCTTCCAACTTGGCACCAGCCTCTTGAATGGTCCTACTTGTCCATCTTCCTTCCCACCTATCTGCTCCATCCTCCTCTCCAACCTATCACTTTCACCCCCACCTTCATCTACCTATCGAATTCTCAGCCACCTCCCCCCAAGCCCACACCCTCCCATTTGCCTCTCAGTCTCCTTGGCCCACAATCCTCATTCCTGATAAAGGGCTTCTGCCCAAAACGTCGATTCTCCAGCTCCTCAGATGCTGCCCGACCGGCTGTGCTTTTCAAGCAGCACACTCTTCGACTCTGATCTCTAGCATCTGCAGTCCTCACTTTCTCCCTGCTTTTTGTAAGTGTCAGTTGGATTACTAATATACCTTTCATCGATCTATGTTGTCATTCAGGGTATGGCCTGTGTTGGTCGCACAAAGGAATGCACAATAGTTCCTTCCAACCATTATGGTCCCATACCTGGCACTCCTGTTGGCACAATGTGGAAGTTCAGAGTTCAGGTATGCAGTAGCATTCATTTGTTTATTTTTCACTTCTCAGCATAATATTCATTGTTAATTTTAATTTAGCCACAAGATTCAGAAATTTATAAATTCATGAGAAGTAGAACCTGTAAGTACAAATTCAGTCATAGAATCCTAGAAACCCTGCAGTGTGGAAGCAGGTCATTTGGCCCAATAAGTCCACAGCGACCCTCCAAAGAGCACTCCACCAGACCTACCCCTACTACTCTACCCCTGTAACTCTAAGACTATTTTAACATGGTCAGTCCACCTAACCTGCACATCTTTGCCCTGTGGGAGAAAACTGGAGCATCTGGCAGAAATCCATGCAGGTATAGAGAAAATATGCAAACTCCACATAGACAGTTACCAGAGAGTGGAATCGAACCTGGATCACTCGTGCTGTGAGGCAGCAGTGCTAACCTCTGGGCCACCATGTCACCCCAATGATTCTATTCTATGTTCAGTTTGTAGGAAGAACACAACTACCTATTACACCATGACACTTTACTAATTCAGTCTTGTTTTTAAAGAAGAAAATAAACATTTAATGCTTGTGAAGTCTTCCAGATATTTCAAATTTGACAACTTTACGCACAGAAGCACAAGACAGAATTACTGTTCTTCAGTACAATTCTGCCCCCATCATTATTAGCTAATCGTGATCTTTCTGGTTTAAGATTGAATTTTATAAAAGGATCAAGAACTTTGTCATTTCAACAATCATAGGCAAGGAAATATTGATTAAATCTATTGGCACACCTGAGGAGGGAGATTCCACAAAGATGAGCTTTTTGGGAGGAAATGAGAACATTACTTCCTGAAAATGACAATTTCTAGGGGTTCCTGCTAAACAAATGTTCCATATTAATGTTACCTAGTAAAAGCAGTACAATGCAACATTTGTGTCAAAGATCACTCTTCAGTTGCAGCTTCCTTGATGATCAATACAGTCCAAAGATGCATATGTTAGGTGGATTGGCTATGCTGAATTGTCTGACGTGTCCAGGGATATGTAAGCTAAGTGGGTTAGCCATGATAAATGCAGGGTTACGGAGATAGAAGAGGGGGCCGGGTCTGAGTGGGATGCTATTCAGAGGGTCAGTGCAGACTCAGTGCGTCAAATAGCTTATTTCTGCACTGCAGGGATTTGATGATTCTATGAATGCCTGGAAACATCCACTAATTTTGTCATTGTGAGGCAGTAATGGAGATCTGAGACCTGATGCTGCTACTATAATCATTGTGTTTAACGTCTTGTCACTGAAACATTGCCTATGGTACATGCATTAAATCTTTTGAGATAATGGATATTTTCACATCTCAGTAAAATTTTGTAGGTAGCTTTCTTCCTTGTCCTGGATGCAATGCTGTTTGGGATAAGGGGAAATCTGTGTACACTGTATCTGTTTATAGTGGATTCCACTTGTGAGGAAAAGTTCAAAATATCTTAATTTAAATTTTGTATGCTTCTGATACTTGTGGCTCAGAACAAATGGGTTGCATTGTCATCAGCTGATTTGGAGTACTGACCGTTAAGCTGCCTTATCCATAGTCTTTGCAAAACCTTGATCTGAAAGATGCCTTTCAAGATCAGGTTAATGACTGGTTTCAACCAAGCTTCCTGCATCCTGTTGCTCTTATTCTGGGCACATCTCATACATTGGTCACCTGGAATTGGATAAGAGCTAAATTCTAATGAAGCCACTCTGCTGGAAGAGGCTGTCTTTCTATACTGGATAGATTGCAAGCTGTGCTAGTTTAAGACTAAACTGTACTAACTGGAGAGCTAAAAGAAGCTGGTGCATTATTAAATCCAATGTTTATAACACCGAAGCCAGGAAGATTTTCACCATGCAGCAATCTGTAAATAGCTGTAAGACCTAGTTCGTTTTGATTGGTTCAATTAAAAGGGAAATTATGCAGGAGCTTTAATTGCTGACTGATCCAATTCTGTTTCACACCATCAACATCTTTTTAAATAATCTCACTATTTTAGCCAGCGTTTTTTATGGGATTTCACCAGCGATCATGGTCCTAGGCTTTATGAGTGAACTTTACTCAGTTCACATGGTACCCTTAAGGATTCCATAGGGAATCAGACTGATGCAGCTGTGTCACTCTGTCATTACAGAAGTGTTGTTCAATGATGTAAGCAGTCTACAGACATCAGGAATGGTGGAAGCATTGTCTCTAATTTAGAATGAGTGCAGTTTTATCTCTGCTGTTTTGGATTCAGCAGCAGTTATCAGTATTCTGTACTGCAGTTGATGAATTCCGAAGTAGAATTTGTCATTTCTCACAAATTCTAAAAGCACTTCTTCACTTATCACAACACTGACTCCACATTAATCAAAGCGTGATAGACATATAGTGTCAGCTAGAGTACAGTAGGCATCTGTCCTTAGCCCCCTTTTCTCTGTTATTCCATGCGGTTCTCTCTCCTCCCCCCGCCTCCACACACACACACACACACACAGCTAGCAGGTAGTTTTAGATATTGAGGTATTGAGGAATACTAATTTTAACTTATTACCTCTTCTATCTACACAACAATGTTTAGAGTCATAGAGGTTTTACAGTGTGGAAAGAGGCCCTTCAGCCATTATGTCAATGCCGGTCATCAAACATCCATTTTTATTTACCATTATTATAGTAGAGTATACTAAGCCTTTATACAGGAGTATTATTGAACTAGATTTAATACTGGCTCAGCTGGAAAATATTAGAGCTTAATGTCATGGATCTTGGGCAGTGTCTTAAAGGTAGAATGAGATATAAAGAGGCGGAGAGATTTATGGACGGAATTCTAGAATTTAAGACCATAAGATATAGGAGCAGAATTAGGCCATTCAGTGCATTGGGTCTTTTGTGCCATTCAGTCATAGCCAATATGTTCCTCAACTCCATTCTCCTGCCTTGTCCCTGTAACCCTTGATCTCCTTACAATACACAAATCTATATACAGGGAACCTCGATTATCTGAATGAGATGAGTGGGCACTATTTTGTTCGGATAATCGATTATTCGCTTAACAACTAAATGCCTTTCCTCTGGGGTTTGGAGTTTTTAAAGTCTGCTCCCTGTTCAGGAGACTAGCAGCAGCACATAGCATGCAAGACCCCATCCCCAACATCGCCTCCAACACCGACCCAGTTGCCCACACTGCAACCCCGTCCCACCATCCAACACCGCTCCCAACCCCATCCAACATCGCCCCCCTGTCCAACCCCGCCCCCTCTCTGGGGCAGCCAGACTGTACACTAACAACAAGACTGCTGCTGCAGGTGCCTTTGTGTGGTAAGTCTCCAAATAGAGCGCGCGCATACAAACACACACAACTTTTATCTGCAACTTTTTGACAGGTTCAACGTTTTCCCTGTACAGGACAATGTTGGAGAGATTATCTGGGGACAGTGGTTTAGAGTACACCCCTCTGTAGAACTCCAGGGAAAGTGTTGGGAGAGAGAGAGAGCAGGAGGTCAGTCATTTGGAGATGCTGCCTGTTTAATAACTAAACAAAAGGTTCACGCACTGTTGGAAACGTGTCTTCTATCGGGACCTCGAGATCTCCTTCGGATAATTGGTATTCGGATAATCGAGGTTCCTCTGTATATCTGTTTTAAATATACATAATGACTTGGCCTTCACAGCCCTCTGCAGCAATGATTCTACAGATTAACCATCCACTGAATGAAGAAATTCCTTCTCATCTCAGTTCTAAATGGTCATCCCGTCATTCTGAGCCTGTGCCCTAAGAGTCTAGTCTCTCCTATTAGTGGAAATATCTTCTCAACATCCACTCTATCTGGGCTTCTCAGCATTCTGTAAGTTTCATTGAATCCCTCTAATTCTTCTAAACTCCAATCAAGTGCAGACCCAGACACTTCAACCTTCTCATATGTCAAGCCCTTCATCCCAGAATCATTCTTGTAAACCTCCTCTCCAATGCCAACACATCCATCTTGGATGAGATTGTGGAGTACTTGGGGATCAGAACTGCTCATGATATTCTAAATGCGGTCTAACCAGAGCCATGTATAGCATCTGCAGTACATTTTTGCTCTCGCATCTAGCCCTCTGAGATGAATGCAAACATTGCATTTGCAATCCTAATTGCCAACTGAATCTGCATGTTAACTTTAAGAGCATCCGAAATTAGAACTCCCAAGTCTTTTTGTGCTTCAGATTTCCGAAGCCTTTCCCCATTTAGAAAATAGTCTACTCCTCTATTCTTCCTACCAGAGTGCATAATCTCACACTTTCCCACGTAGTATTCAATCTGCCACTTCTTCACCTACTCTCTTCACCTGTACAAATCCTTTCATCTATCTTTGTGTCAATTGCAAACTTAGCAACAACACTCAGTTCCTTCATCCAGATCATCAGTGTATAACATGAATAGCAGTGGTCCCAATGCGGACCCCTGCAGAACTTCACTAGTACTATCTGTCATACTGAAAAAGACCTCTTCATTCCTATTCCCTGCCTTTTGCCAGTCAGCCCTCCTCTATTCAGAGTCCATACAGTGTGATGCTAGAAAAAGCACCATGTCAATACCTTGCCCCCCCCCCCCCCCACCAAGTACACCTTGGCAAAGGCCTTATGGAAATCCAAATAGATCATGTCCACTGCCTGTCCTTTGTCTAACTTGCTCATTATCTCATCAAAGAATTCCAATAGATTTGTCAGACGTGACTCCCTCTTGACCAAGCCGTATTGACTCAACTCTATTTTACCATGTACCTCAAAGTACACCGCAATCTCATCTTGGAACCCAGGCTGGTGAAGCCACAGGCACCAATAGCAGAACAGTTATGTTAAAAGGCTGGAGTTGGAAGAATGTAGATATTTGGTAGGGTTTCAGGGCTGTAACTAATTAGAAACATGCGGAAGTTTTCTTAATCAAAGGCAATCAATTCAGTGAAAAGTAGTGGTAAGACAGAAGATTGGGCAGAATATATATAAAAAAAAAAGAACGACTTTGAGAATAATAAGGAACAAGAAGTGAGAGAACAAGAAGAAACTATTTAGAAGTGCAAAGACAAAATGTAAAAAATTTCTACAAGTACTTAAGAGAAAAGTATCAATGATCCTTTAGATAACGAGTTTGAGGAATTAACGATTAATAAAGAAATGGTGAATGAAGTTAACAATAGATATTTAAACCTCTCCAATATAGGGGATACAATGCTATCTGAGAAACAGTTATGAATTATGAAGTGAAAGGGAGGAACTTAAAGCTATTTCAATTGCCAGAGAAGGGGCCCTGAGAAGCTAATACGATTAAAAACTGATACATCTTCAAGTTCTGATGAATTTCATGTTACTGAGTTTAAAAAATAAAGTGGCCCTTAAAATAGAAAGATGCATTAGTTTTAATTTTCCAATATTTATTAGATCCTGGAAAGTACTTTTGAGATTGGAAAATAGCAATTACAACTCCTCTATTCAAGTTAAAAAAGGAGACATTAAGAAGGACACTACAAGCGAGTTAGCTGAACATCTGTCAAAGGCAAAATGGTCGGATTTTTAATTAAGGAGGATAGAGTGAGGTTTTTAGAAAGTCTGAGTGTAATCAGAGTCAACATTATTTTGTGAAAGGGAAATCATATTTAACTGATCTACTCAAGTCCTTTGAGGAAGTAACAAGCAACATGGATGAAGGGAAACCTGTGGGAATGTTGTAGTTGGGTATCTGGAAGGCATTGGGCAAGGCGCCACATTAAAGATTACTTTGCTAAATAGGAAATAATGGTGTAGTTGATAAGATATTAGCTTGGAAAGAGGATTAACGAACTGACAGAAAACAGGCAGAAATGTACATAATTGCCAAAGGTCAGGTGAAAGGATAGCATGGTGGCTCAGTGGTTAGCACTGCTGCCTCTCAGCACCAGGAATCCGGGTTCAGTTCCGTCCTTGGGCTGTGTGAGTTTGCATGTTCTCCCAATGTCTGTGTGGGTTCTAATGGTGTAGTTGATAAGATATTAGCTTGGAAAGAGGATTAACAAACTGACAGAAAACAGGCAGAAATGTACATAATTGCCAAAGGTGGTCAGGTGAAAGGATAGCATGGTGGCTCAGTGGTTAGCACTGCTGCCTCTCAGCACCGCTGCCTCTCAGCACCAGGAATCCGGGTTCAGTTCCGTCCTTGGGCTGTGTGAGTTTGCATGTTCTCCCAATGTCTGTGTGGGTTCCTGCCAGGTGCTCTGGTTTCCTCCCATTGACCAAAGATGTGCATGTTAGGTGAATTGGCCACGCTAAATTGCCCATAGTGTTCAGGGATGTGTAGGTTAGGTGTGTTAGCCATGGGAAATGTAAAATTATTGGGAAAGGGTAGGAGGATGGGACTGGGTGGGATGATCTTCAGAGGATTGCTGTGGACGTGTTAGGCCGAATGGCCTGTTTCCACACACTATGGATTCTATGGAAAAAAGCAGTGCTGAGGCCTCAACTGTTTACAATCAGACTTTGTGAAGGGACTAAATGTATTGTTGCTAAATTTGCTGATAATGCAAAGTTGGTTATGAAGCTAAGTCATGAAGAACGCACAGAGTTTGCAAAGGGATATATTTAAGTTATTTTACACCACTGGAACAGGCGGGACTTGAATCCCTGCCTCCACACTTAGGGTTGGGGATGCTTCAATGATTTACATCATTGGCGTTTAGGAGTATGAGAGTGTGATTTTTGAATCGAAAAGTCCCCTCAGAATCTTATATAAGGTGCATGTTGAAAGGATATTTCTCATTGTGGGAGAATCTGGAGGACCCAGGTTAAAAATAAGGGATCTTCCATCTAAGACAAACATTGGAACATTTTTGAGGCTCAAACATCAAGGGAACTGTATTCAAGATTGATAGAGACCGATTTATTGAATATTTTAAGGTGGAAATAGATAAATTATGGACTAACAAAAAAACCAAAGGTTATCGGAGTAGATGGGAATGTAAACTTAAGTCCATATTCACAGTGGTCATCAGGGTTTTATTGAATGATGGAGTAGACTGGAGGGTCTGAATAGCCTACCTATGCCCCTAATTTGTAAGTAACTGCTCATTCTTGTTAAGACGCTTAAAACCTTATGTCAGACTGTTATAATATCTCCTTACATGGCTTGGTGTCATACCTTGTTTTATAATGTTCCTGTGAAGTGTCTTGGATTGCTTCATTTCATTAAAGGTGATATATAAATTTAGGTTATTGTTATGAAACAACTTCTCAAGATAACCACATTTTGCTATAGCGTTGAAAGGATTACATATGTCTGTACTCACGTGTAATGCAAATCTTCAGTTTAATTTCGCAGAGAACAATTATGCATGATGCTCAATCTAAGCTCTTCCTCATCACCAGTTTGTATCCTAAAATATGGGTTATAAGATTCCACTCAGTATTTAACCAGGGATGTACAGCACAGCAATGTGTTTAGGGCTTGGCTATGTTTGGATTCCTGGAAAATATCAGCTTCAGGATTTCTGCTATTGTATGCATTTCGTTAACGTGAATTGGCTGTAATGTGATTGACAAATTGGGGACACTGTTTCTAAAGTGCAAACTTCTAAAATATGTGTTGGCTGTAACGCGATTATATCGCCAACACTTTAAGAACTGTTTCTAAAGAGTGATTTTTCTATAATGCAGGGTTGCACAAGAATGCAACCATCATGTTATAGAAGAACTATCTGTAGATAGCTGCAGTGAGGCAGCATAAATAACAACAAATTCTGGTCGCATTTCTTGCATATTCATTGTAGTGATTTGTGTTTTTTTGCCCTGTGTTACATAAAAAGTTTCAGTTGTAGGAAAGAAACAAACTAAATTGCAGAGTGTAATTTCAATGAGTAACAGGATTTTAAAATTTAAACCAATTTGGAGATTTTGATCATTTTATTGCTTTGAAGAGGTCTCTGGGACCACTTATTTATTTGGATGTTTGAGTTTTCAGTTTTCTTAAAGTTTTGTAGTTTGGCTCTACTTAAATTTTAGGAAGTTGTGTATATTTTCCTGGAATTACATCTCCCTCACTAAGTTCTTTTTGAGAAATGCATAAAGCAAATGAAGCATATCTGTTTCTATAGGTGTTTTTAGTAGCAAGTCAATACAGTAGTAATTCCATGGAATTCTTTAGTATGGAGAGCTTTTGAGGCTGGATTGTTGTAGTATATTCAAGATTGAGATCAACAGATCTTTGCTCAGTTAAGAAATCAACAGTTAACAAGAACAGGCAGGAAAGTGGTGTTGAGGATTATCCTATCAACTGTGATCTTATTAAATGGCATAGCACACTCAATGGGCTGAATGACCTACTTCTGGCCCTCTAGCCTATGGTCTTATAATTGTACATCTTCTAAATTTAAATTTGTGAAATGTTCTGTCAAAAGGCTTATTTGGGCACACTTAGCATTTTAAATCTGAGATCATTTCTTGGTTTCAGTTGGGTCTTATTGTTTTTTGTATGGTCACAAAGTAAGAACAGTGGAAATGACGTTCCAATTTATATTTTTAGTACAACCTCAAGTTGATCTTTTTTTCCCAGAACAGCATAAACATTTTCAATTGTGACGTTTTTTTTGCAATGGCCCAAGGCAAAGTAATGACTAATTCATTGGTGAATATCCAATGACTAATTAAATGGTTTCTACACTGCTAAGGCTTTTGGAAAAAAAGGAACAGGTTAAGTCTTGTTCAACCTGGTATGTAATCAGATTCCACTTATAGTATATTTAAGGGTACCACATTTGAGATACACCACATACAGTCACTAAATGTTACTATTTAGTTACAGCTGCAACATAGGGCACTACCATTTACAGCTCATCCCTAACAACTGTTAAAATATCTCTGGATTTTTCTCTATCCCAAGTTCCCTCCTTTCAGTGGTTTCTAAAATATGTGGAGGATGTCGAGTGAAGCAGAAGGTTTTATTACTTGCTTGGTATTACAATCATTCTTAAATTATATATGTAGCCAATCCTTGCGATTGCATTGTTCCAGAGAAGAAGTGGTTAATTAAAGTTGGTTAATTTCAATTTGACTTTGAATCACAATGAATGGGCATCATTAAGTAGAATTATATCAAATAGGGAAGACAGAAATGGACAATTCCTCTGCTAATGCTCCTCTCCAGCTACTACCGACTGGTCCCACCTAACACTGTTAGCATAACCCTGTGTTCCTTTTATCTTTATGTTTATCCTCTTTCTATACCACTCACCACAACTACTCACTGGAATTGAGTTTCATATTCCCACCACTCCCTGGGTAAAGAAGTGATTTCTGAATTTTCTAGGTTTTCTCATAATCATTTGGAATTGGCTAATGAATAGCTGGGATCATTTTCAGAGTAATTTTGAGGATTTCAACTTATAAGTAGTGAAGTGATGGGGCCACGAATATTTGCAATATATATTAATGATTTGGATGAGGAAAACTTATGTACTGTAGAAAAGTTTGTGTATGACGTAAAATAGGTCAGAAGGCAAGTAGTGAGAAAGACACAGAGTCTGCAGAAGGATATAGACAGGTTATGTGAGTGGGCAAAAGCTTGACATTGGACTATAATATGGGCAAATGGCTTTTTGGAGCAGTTTGTGGTGGAGTCCACTAGGGAACAGGCAATACTGGATTTAATGTTGTGCAACGAGGCAGACTTGATAATGATGCTTAAGGTGAAGGTCGTGGGCGGCACGGTAACACAGTGGTTAGCACTGCTGCCTCACAGCGCCAGAGCCCCGGGTTCAATTCCCGCCTCAGGCGACTGATTGTGTGGAGTTTGCACATTCTCCCCGTGTCTGCGTGGGTTTCCTCCGGGTGCTCCGGTTTCCTCCCACAGTCCAAAAATGTGCAGGTGAGGTGAATTGGCCATGCTAAATTGCCCGTAGTGTTAGGTAAGGGGTAAATGTAGGGGTATAGGTGGGTTGCGCTTCGGCGGGTCGGTGTGGACTTGTTGGGCCGAAGGGCCTGTTTCCACACTGTAATGTAATCTAATCTAATCTAATCCGAACCCTTAGGAGGCAGTGATCATAATATGATTGAATTTACTCTGCAATTTGAGAGGGAGAACAAAGAATGAGCGGTAACGGTATTACAGCTGAATAAAGGCAACTACAGAGGCATAAGGGAGGAGCTGACCAGAATTGACTGGGAGAGGAGCCTAGCAGGCAAGACAGTGGAACAGCAATGGCAGGAGTGAATTACTCTGTGAGTAATTCAGGAGACACAGCAGAGATTCATCCTGAGGAAAAAGAAACATTGTACAGGGAGGATGAGGCAACCATGGCTGACTGGGGAAGTCAGGGATAGCAAAAAAGCAAAAGTGAAAACATATAATGTGGCGAAAGACAGTGGGAAGAATTGGAAAGACCAATAGAGGGCAACAAAAAAAGAAATAAGAAGGGAGAAGATGAAATATGAGGGTAAGCTAGCCAATAATATAAAGGAAGACAGTAAGAGTCTCTTTTAGATATATAAAGGGAAAAAAAAGAGGCAAAAATGAACGTTGGATCACTGGAAAATGATACTGGAGAGAAAGTAATGGAGAACAAGGAAATGGCTAAGGAACTGAATAATTACTTTGCGTCAATCTTCACGGTGTAAGACACAAGTTTTATCCCAAAGATTGAAGAGAATGAAGGTGCAGATCTGAGTATGGTGGTCATCACCAAAGAGAAGGTGCTAGGAAAGCTGAGTGGCCTGAAGGTGGATAAATACTTGGACCAGGTGGACTACACCCCAGCGTTCTAAGGGAGATAGCTGAAGAGATAGTGGAGGCGTTAGTGGTGAGCTTTCAGGAATTGCTAGAATCAGTGAGGGTCCGAGAGGACTGGAAAATTGCTCATGTAACCCCCCTGATTAAGAGAAGAGTAAGACAAAAGGTGGGAAATTATAGGCAGATTAGCTTAACCTCAGTCGTTCGTAAGATTTTGGAGTCCATTGTGAAGGATGAGATTTCTGAATACTTGGAAGTGCATGGTAAAATAGGGTAAAGTCAGCATGGTTTCATCAAGGGACGGTCATGCCTGACAAATCTGATAGAATTCTTTGGTCTAACCTGCTTGTTATTTCCTCAAAGAAAGCCAATGGATGTTATCTATCTGGAATTCAAAAAGAATTTTAGCAAGGTGCCGTACAGAAGACTACTGAGTAAGATAAGGGCCCATGGTATCAGAGGCAAGGTGCTAGCATGGATAGACGCCTGGCTGTCTGGCAGGAAGCAGACAGTGGGGATAAAAGTGTCTTTCTCAAGATGGCAGCTAATGACAAGTTCCACAAGGCTCAGTGTTGGGACCACAACTTTTCACTTTATACATTAACGATTTAGGTGAAGGAACTGAGGGCATTCTGGCTAAGTTTGCAGACTTTCCTCAGATATGTAGAGGAACAGGTAGCACTGGGGAGACTTCAGAAGGATTTGGACAAGTTAGAAGAGTGGGCAAAGAAGTGGCAGATGGAGTATGACATGGGAAAGTGTGACACCATGCACTTTGGTAGGAAGATTGGAAGCATGGACTGTCTTCTAAATGAGGACAAAAATCAGAAGTCTGAAGTGCAAAGAGGTTTGGGAATTCTATTTCAGGATTCTCTCAAGGTAAACTTGCAGGTTGAGTCAGTAGTTAGGAAGGCAAATGCAATGATGTTATTTATTTTGAGAAGGTTTGAATATGAAAGCAGGGATGTACTTCTGAGGATCTAGAAGGCCTTTGGTTAGACAACATTTGAAGTTTTATGCACAGTTTAGGGCCCCATGTCTCAAGAAGGATGTACTGGCCCTGGAGCGTATTTAGAGGAGGTGCATGACAATGGTCCCAGGAATGAAAAGCTTAACATATGAAGAACGAGGGTGTAGGTTTGCTCGCTGAGCTGTAGCTTTGATATCCAGACGTTTCATTACCTGGCTAGGTAACATCATCAGTGGCGACCTCCAAATGAAGCGAAGCTGTTATCTCCTGCTTTCTATTTATATCTTTCTCCTGGATGGGGTTCCTGGGGTTTGTGGTGATGTCATTTCCTGTTGATTTTCTGAGGGGTTGATAGATGGCATCTAGATCTATGTG
>NC_057711.1:101907137-101934030 GCF_004010195.1 Chiloscyllium plagiosum | reverse complement strand
GAAATGGTGGGTTTTTTTCATCCGTGTGTAGGGATACGAGGGAGAGAAGGTCGTGTCTTTTTGTGGCTAGCTGGTGTTCATGTATCCTAGTGGCTAACTTTCTTACTGTTTGTCCTACGTAGCATCTGTGGCAGTCCTTGCATGGAATTTTATAGATGACGTTGGTTTTGTCCATGGGCTGTACTGGGTCTTTTAAGTTTGTTAGTTTTTGTTTGAGAGTGTTGGTGGGTTTGTGTGCTACTAGGATTCCAAGGGGTCTCAGTAGTCTGGCTGTCATTTCTGAAACTTCTTTGATATATGGTGAGGTGGTTAGGGTTTCTGGCTGTGTTTTGTCTGCTTGTCGTGGTTTGTTCTTGAGGAATCTGCACACTGTGTTTTTTGAGTATCTGTTCTTCTTGAATACGTCATACAGGTGATTCTCCTCTGTTTTTCGAAGTTCGTCTGTGCTGCAGTGTGATGTGGCTCGTTGGAATAGTGTACTGATACAGCTTCGTTTGTGTGTGTTGAGATGGTTGCTGGTGTAGTTGATTATTTGGTCAGTGTTTGTCGGTTTTCTGTATATGCAGGTTTGTAGTTCTTCCAAATACTCGTGTATATATTTGACTATATTTGAGACTGAGATAGATAGGTTCTTGAGAATCAAGAGTTATAGGGAGAAAGTGGAAGAATGGGATTGAGAAACTTAACAGCCATGAATGAATGGCCTAATTTCTGCTCCTATGATCTTATGGTCATATGGAAATAGGAGTTATATATGCTGGCAGGAAAAATAGAGCAGCCGAATAGTATCTAAATGGAGAAAGTCCACAAAAAACGGCACAACCAACATTTGGGGGTCTTCATGCATAAATCATGAAAAGGTAATACACGTTCTGTGAGTAATACGAAAGGCAAATGTAATGTTAGCCTTTTATTTCAATGGGAATAGCGTAAAGTAGTATGGAAGTCTTTCTAAAACTGTGCAAGGAACCAGCTAGACGACATGTGGAATATTGTGAACAGTTTTGACCCTGTTATCTAATGAAAAAATATACTGGCACACGAGCCGGACCAGAGAAGGTTTGCTAGGTTGATTGTGGATATAGAAGGTTGTCTTATGAGGAAAAAAGGCAACTCACCATTGCTTTCTCAAAGGCACTTAGGGGTGAGGAATAAATGCTGGCCTTGCCAGCAGCACCTTTTAGGTGGTCTCAAATGAAAGGCCATTTAGAAAGCTCCATGAATTCCGATTGCTGCCCTTGTCTACTTTCTCTCTCTCTCTTTCTCTCTCTCTCCCTCCCCCTTCTCTGTCTCTCTCTCTCTGCCTCTTGAAAGGATTCACTGCCACAGGTTCCAGAATGTTATTATCAGCATAGATTTAGATCCTAAATCACCCTATCACTGCCAGGCTGCAATGTTGTGGTAATTCACATGAGCTTATCATTTGGTTTTGCCAAAACCTGTCCACACCTATCTGTGTTACGCAGAGATCATTCCCTCTGTGGCTCCCTCATTAGGTACACGCTCCCCACCAACCCATACGCTCTACTTGGCATCTTCCCCTGACAGCGGATAAGGTCCAAAACCAGCGCCCACATCTCCCCCTCACACCTCTGTCCAAGGCCGTAAAGCATCACTTCAACTCTGGTAGAGATTTTCCTGCACATCCTCCCACCTCATTTTTTGTGTCCGTTGCTCACAATGTGGTATCCTCTGCATCAAAGCGACTAAGTGGAGTGATTCAGGGAACATCTCTGATCCACACGCACCAAACAACCCCACCATCCCATGGCCAACCACTTCAACTTTCCCATGTACTCCCCCAGGAAAATGTAAATCCTGGGCCACCTCCACCGCCAAATCAAAGCCACCCTGAAAGAAGAATGCTTTATCTTCCACCTTGGAACCCTCCAACCACACGGCATCAACACTGACTTCACCAGTTTCCATACTCCCCAACCCCTACCTCATCCCAGATCCAATCTTACAACTCGGCATGACCCTCTTGACCTGTCCTACCTGTTGATCTTCTTTCCCTCTTATCCATTCTACCCTCCCCACTGACCTATGACAATCACCTCCGACCTGCATCCTTCTATCACCTACCCTCCCCACCCCCACTCAGCTCCATATTTATTTCTCAGTCCCCTTCCCCCTGTTGATGAAAGGTTTATGCCTGAAACGTTGACACTCCAGCCCCTCGGGTACTACCTATCCTGCTTTTCCAGCGCCACACATTTTGACTCTGACTCTCCTGCATTTGCAGTCCTCACTTTCTCCTAAGGTAAACTACACTTCTGGAAAGTTTTAAGGAAACATATTTTACAAGGAAGGCAACTCTTATATAGGTAATCTACTTTAGTTCTAAATTACCTTAAGGTTATGTGGAAAGTATGCTTCAAATATGTTGTTTTGGTGAAGAAGTATTTGCATCACCTTTTGCACCTGGCATCTTGGTATGTAAGAGGTTGAGCATCATATTAACTGTTGCATAGAAGGCATGGGATTGAGGGTGATTTTGTGGTTTGGACCAGACATTGGCTGTCATTGATGGGAGATGTTCATCCTGGAGTTCAGTTACTCGTGGTATACCGCAAGGATCTGTTTTGGGGTCAGTGCTGTTTGTCAATTTTATAAATGACTTGGATGAGTGCATAGAAGGATGGGTGAGTAAATTTGCGGATGACAGTAAGATTGGTAGAGTTGTGGATAGTGCTGAAGGATATTTCAGGTTACAGAGGGACATAGAAACTGGGCTGAGAGGTGGCAAATGGAGTTTAATGTGAAAAAGTGTGAGGTGATTCACTTTGGAAGGAGTACTGAGTACTGAGCTAATGCTAAGATTCTTAATAGTGTAGATGAGCAGAGAGATCTTGGTGTCCATGTGCATAGATCCCTGAAAGCTGCTACCCAGGTTGATAGTGTTGTTAAGCAGGCTTATGGTGTGTTAGCTTTTATTGTTCGAGGGATTGAACAGCTGCAGCTGTACAAAACTTTGACAGCACTTGGCGTATTGCATGCAGTTCTGGTCACCACATTATAGGAAGGATGTGAAAGCTTTGGAAAAGGTTCAGAGGAGATTTACTAGGATATTGTCTGGTATGGAGGGAAGGTCTTATGAGGAAAGGCTGAGGGACTTGAGGCTGTTTCCATTGGAGAGAAGGTGGTGAGAGGTAACTTAATGGATGATCAGAGGATTAGATAGGGTGGACAGTGAGACCCTTTTTCCTTGGATAGTGATGGCCAGCACGAGGGGACGTAGCTTTAAAATGAGAGGTGATAGATATAGGACAGGTGTCAGAGGTAGTTTCTTTACTCAGAACGTAGTAGGGAAGTGGAATGCCCTGCCAGCAACAGTAGTAGACTTGCCAACTTTAAGGGCATTTAAATGGTCTTTGGATAAACATATGAATAAAAATGGAATAGTTTGGTTAGATGGGCTTCAGATTGATTTCACAGGTCGACACAACATCGAGGGCCGAAGGGCCTGTAATGTGCTGTAATGTTCTATGTATTATAGCTGCCGCTAGGCACAGTTTCAGAGTTACAGGTTGCCTAACCAACAAGATGTAGTCTTCCATATAACCCATTCCGTGTTTTAATATGTGAACAATTTGCATGATTCAAGAATATTCAGAATGTGATCTATCTTATGGACTGATTAGTTATTGTTTAAAATTAAACTTCATGCTATAAATGAGAGACCTTTTTGAGATCATATTACTGATTTTGTTTCTATTTATAGTTCTGTTAATGTGAAACGACTAATTCAAGATAATTACTGCTCATCTATCTATGGATAACTCGACAATGTGACCTTTCTTAATTGTTTAAAATCTGAATGCTTTATTGCTGCAAGGTGAGTGAAGCAGGTGTTCACAGGCCACATGTTGGAGGGATTCATGGACGAAGTAATGATGGAGCCTACTCTCTGGTGCTAGCTGGTGGCTTTGAGGATGAAGTGGTATGTAGCTAAAAAAAGAAACTATATGTAATTAATCGTGTAGCATTTGTTGAAAAGAATCCATGGGCATTGATGCACAACAATTATCTGAGTAGTTAAGAGAGTGTTCTCTGTCTCTTTGACATACTCTCTTCCACAACACACTCTCAAACCTCATTGCGTCACATACTCGGTCTCTCACATGTTGTTTCACAAGCACCCTCTCTCCCTTTCGTACTATGTCTCACCTGCATGTTGTTTATCGCACGTGCTCTCTGTAACGCACATTTTCTCAAATACTCTCTCTCACTCATGCACTCTCTCACAGATGCAGCTTTCGCTCACTTATTCACTGACACTCATTCATAGATTTTCACTCATTCATATTACACAGTCTGTCACTTAGATACGAATACTCTTTCTCTCAGACTCACCCTCCCTCATAGGTGTACTGTTCATCTCACTCAGCTGCTGTCTGTTCACAATTTCACTTAAATATCCCCACTTCTACTTGCACACTCTCATTCTCAGTCACACATAGGGTTTTTGCTCTCATTCTCAGACACACTACTGCTCTCTTAGTATGACCCCCAAATATTTATTGTGGAACGATTATGATTTTGTTTGAGAGACTGCGTACATGCATGCAAAGATCCTAATAATGTTGAAATGAGTGTTATCGATTCCATAAGACCATAGACCAGAAGACATAGGAGCAGAAATTAGGACATTTGACCCATTGAGTCTGCTCTGCCACTCAATTGTGACTGATAGGTTTTTCAACCCAATTTTCCCACTTTCTCCCTGTAACCTTTGATCCCCTTGGCAATGAAAAGCTTATCTATCTCTGTCTTAATTATACTCAAATGACCTGGCCTCCACAGCCTTCTGTGGCAATGAATTCCACAGATTCACCACTCTCTGGCTAAAGAGGTTTCTCCTTATCTCTGTTCTAAAGGACCTTCCCTTTACTCTAAGGCTCTGCCCTTGGGACCTCATCTCTTCTGCAAATGGAAACATCTTCCCAACGTCCACTCTGCCAAGGCCGTTCAGTATAAGTTTCAGTCAGATCACCCCTCATCCATCTAAACTCCATTGAGTATAGTCCCAGAGTCCTCAAACGTTTCTCACATGTTAAGCCTTTCATTCCTGGGATCATTCTCGTGAACCTCCTCTAAACCCACTCCAGGGCCTTCCTGAGGTATTGGGCCCAAAATTGCTCTCAATTCTCTAAATGTGTCTGACCAGAGCTTTAGAAAGCCTCAGAAGTACATCCTTTTATATTCTACTCCTCTCAAGATGAATGACAACATTGAATTTGCCTTCCTAACCAACGACTCATCCTGCAATTTTACCATAAGAGAAACCTGGACTAGGACTCCTCAGTCTCGCACTTCAGATTTCTGAATTTTCTCCTCATTTAGCAAATAGTCGTGCCTGTATTCTTCCGACCAAAGTGCATGAACTCATACTTTCCTACGTTGTATTTCACCTGCTACTTCTTTGCCCTCTCTCCTCATCCATCTAAATCTTTCTGCAGCCTGTCTGCCTCCTCAATACTACCTGCCCCTCCACCTATCTTTGTATCATCTGCAAACTTACCCAGAATGCCCTCAGTCCCTTCATCTCGATCATTAATGTATGAAGTGAAAAGTTGTGGTCCCAACACTGACCCTTGTGGAACACCACTAGTCAACGACTTCCATCCTGACAGAAGACCCTTTTATCCCCACTCTGTGCTTTCTGCCAGACAGCCAAGCTTCTATCCATGCTAGCACCTTGTCTCTAACGTGATGAGCCCTTATCTCACTCAGTAGCCTCATGTGCAGCACCTTATCAAAGGTATCCTGGAAGTCCAGATGGTTAACATCCACTTGGCTCTCCTTTGTCTAATGCTCATTATCTCATCAAAGAATTCTAACACATTTGTCAGGCATGACTTCCCTTTGATGAAACCACGCTGTCTTTGGCCTATTTTACCATGCACGTCAAAGTATTCAAAATCTCATCCTTCACAATAGATTCTAAATCTTATTAACGACTGACTTAGGCTAATTAGCCTATAATTTCCCGTCTTTTGCCTTATTCCCTTCTTAAATGCAGGATCACCGTAGCAATTTCCCAATCCTCTGGGATCCTTCCTGACTCCAGTAATTTCCTGATAGATCACTACTAAAGCCTCCTCTATCTCTTCAGCTATCTCCTTCAGATCCTCTGGGGTGTAAACCATCTGGTCCAGGTGTTTTATCCGTTTTCAGACCTTTCAGTTTTCTAGCACCTTCTCCTTGGTGATGGCCTTCTCTGCACCCTGACTTTCTTGAAGTTTTGGGATATTACTCATGTCTTCCACTGTGAAGGCTGATGCAAAGTACTTATTCAGTTCCTCATCCATTTCTTTGTTTCACTTAACTACTTCTCCAGCATCATTTTCCAGCAGCCCAATATCTACTTTTGCCTCTCTTTTGTCCTTTTATATATCTAAAGAAACTCTTGCAATCTTTTCTAATATTACTGGCTAGCTCACGCTCATATTTAATCTTCTCTCTTCTTATTTCTTGCTTTGTTGTCCTCTGTTGGTCTTTGTAGGCTTCCTACTCCTCTGGTTTCCTGCTGTCCTTCACCACATTATATGTTTTCACTTTTGCTTTTATGCTGTGCCGAGTGTGCTTTTTCCTGTGTCTCCTGAATTACTCCCAGAAATCCCTTCCATTGCTGTTCCACTGTCTTTCCTGCTAGGCTCCTCTCCCAGTCAATTCTGGTCTGATTTCACCTTCTCCTTCTCAAATTACAGAGTAAATTCTATCATACCATAGTCACTACCTCCTAAGGGTTCCTTCACCTTAAGCTCCCTTATCAAGTCTGCCTCATTGCACAACACCAAATCCAGAATTGCCTGTACATTAGTGAGCTCTACCGCAAGCTGCTCCAAAAAGCTATTTCATAGACAGTCCACAGTTTCACTTTCTTGTGATCCATTACCAACCTGCTTTTCCCAGTCAACCTGCAAATTGAAATCTCCCATGATCACTGTAACCTTACCTCTCTTACACACCACCTCTATCTCGGTGTATCTTGTGCCCCAAATCCTGACTACTGTTTCGAGGCCTCTACCCACACAGATTCTACATCACCTGACCCTACTTTGTTTATTGCTATTGGTTTAAGTTCATTTCTTACTAACAAGGCAACCCCACCTGCTTGTCTTTTTGATGTATATCCTTGGATAATTAGCTCCCAGTCCTGATCCCTTTACAGCCACGTCTCTGTGATGCCCACCACCTCATTCCTGCCATTTGCAATCTGTGCCACAAGCTCATTTAGCTTATTTTATATACTGCGTACATTCAGATACAACACCTTCAGTCCTGTATTGACCATCCCTCCTCTCATTGTCATTCATTTATCCAGTGTGTTTGAAGTTTGTTCCTAACCCTTTCCAAGCACACTGTCATATATTGTGTGATGGAGACTTTAATAATCTCTCCTGAGTTCTCCTTTCTTTTCATATTTTTGATATTATTTCACGCAGCTGAAGCCACCCCCAACAGAAGTTAAGCCACGGCTTTGCTTTCCATTGGTCATTATACTTCTTGGAGTATCTCTCTCCCAACCCCCCCCCCCCTTCCCAACTTCCCAGTTGAAAGTCCTGCTGACCACCCTATTTACCATTATCAACCTAAATCTCTTCCTTCCTACAATGTCAAATAGTAATTGCTAACTCAGCTGTAATTTGACAACCATGTTGAATTAAACTGAATACTAAGTGGAGCTGTTATAGCTGATGAGTTATTTTAAACTTAACAGGATAGAGGTAATGAATTCACATACACTGGAAGTGGTGGTCGCGATCTTTCTGGAAACAAACGAATTGGAGAACAGTCCTATGATCAGACTCTTACCAACATGAACAGGTAAGTATGCAGTAAACTTGGTGATTTCTGTGTTGGTGTTTTCTTCTCCCTTTTAATGACATATTTCAGAACTGCCTGTTATGAGACATATTTAATAGAAATACTGCCAAAATGCTTAAAAAAAAAAAGCTAGTGTTTACACTTACATGAAAATAACTTGAAAAGAACTAAGAAACCTAACATTTGTGGTCCAATTCACTTCCTTATCCTTTCCCAAATAGCTGTATGGTCAATTAATTATTTTTTTAAATTAAGAGACTTTTGTTATGTAAACAACCACAGCACCATTATGTACTAAGCAAGGTTTTGCAAAAGAGTAGACAGCTGTGTACCTAGTTCATCTGTTTTTGTAGTTGGCTGAGGAATAAATAACTTTTTCAGGACAGCAAGGAAATGCCTTATAGCACCTAAGGAGGCCAACATCCAGCGTATTGTTTTATCTAAGAAAGAAACTTCAACACACAACCGCTGACTCATAGGGAAGTGTATCACTCCTGAGCCAAGGTGACACTTGGTTCTTTAACTATTAACTGGGATTCTGTGTTAGAAATAAAGAATTCCTTTTGTAAAAGGAGAAACAAATGAAGTTTTTTTTAAGGAGAATATACTATTTCCAAGTCAGCAAGTGCTTGTGAAAGATTCTGTGTGATGGATCATTGACATCCTTGAGACGGTAATGTGATCTGCACGTAAATATAATTGTGCCTGTTCATTTGCAGAAGCCTTTGACTCACCACTGAGCAAGAGACTTTAAGCTACGACGAATTAGAGAACAATATTGCTAATTAATTGATTGTCTGAATAATTGAACATGTCGGAAATCAGCTGACATTTCTGATTAGGCGTTTGAGTAGTGGGGTCCTTAAGGAGCAATATTTTGAATTATTTGCTTGAAGGTACAATCCAGTTTTCTTAATTATAAGGTGCCTAATTTAAATTAAGTAATTCAATTTTTATCACAAAGTTTCCATTTGCTTGTTATTTATGTTACACAATTCAAATTATTGAATAAGCAAAAGGACTACTAAAATCAATTTTGAATTAGGTTAGAAGGTTACACTGTATTGTCTTCAAGTAGCAATATTGCTGTAATATGCTGGGGCACCCAAGTCTTTTGAATCAACCTCGTTTGCATTCTCTAGAAAGCAAATAAAATAGCATTCATCTACTTTAAAGTTGAAGTTGTGCCTTTGTTGTCTGGCTACAGGATGTTCCCTGTGAGTAGATATTCAGCTACGGGATATTCCTTGCCAGTAGATAATGTATTTGCATATCATTGCTCAGGAGTCCATGTCACTCAGCACTTTGTGGTGCTCTGTTCCTGTTGTGGTGATGTTCTGTAATGTAACAAGTATGCAATAATAGCTTGAATTGACAATAACATTTGTAAGGAACAGTCTACAAAGGGGCACATATTGAGTGGGCAATAATTGGGTGCATGGAGTATAAAGTGGGAAAGTATGAATTAGTCCAGTTTGGCAAGAAAATTTATAAAAATGGAGAAAGAATGCTGAATACTACAGTACAAAGGGATCCAGGTGCCCTGATACAAGATTCACAAACGTTTGGAGGCGAGGGTCGGCGGGGAGGTACTAGAGGAAGAGACAGTAAAGTGGAGTTGAGATCGCAGTCAGATCAACCAAGATCCCATTGAGTACTGGAGCGGGTTTGAAGGGCCAAAGAATCTACTCTGGCATGGACTCACTGGGCCGAATGGCCTGCTTCTGCACTGTAGAGATTCTCCTCCTCCTTAGGCCAGTGTTTCTATGCTAATATGACAACATGGCACTTCACAAATGTCATCAAACAAAATTCGACACCAAGTCACTTAAGGAGCTAACAGGAAAGATGACCAAAAGCTTAGTCAAGGAGCTGGATTTTAGATAGCTGCTTATGGGAAAAGAGAAGAATAAAGGGCAGGAAGCGGGATTCCAGAGTTTTAGAACCTAAGCAGCTACAGGCAAGCCGCCAGTGGTGGTGTGATTAAAATCAGGGATATTTAGAACTGGAAGAGCATTGAGATCTCGAGGCTTCTAAATTGAATGGGATTACAAAAATAGATTGTTATAAAGGGCCATAAGTTTGCAGATGGGAAATTGCATGGGGGGAAACAGAAGTCATTTTGAAGTAAAGGGTAATATGCAAAGAGATTTACACAGACCAAGGAACTGACATGGTGGAATTCCTGTAGACTGCCATTGTTTCTTATTTTTGCATATCTTAGAACATACAAAATTAAAAAGTACAGCACAGTAAAGACCCTTCGGCCCACAATGTTGTGCTGAGGATTAATCCTACTCCAAAATAAAATAACCTAAGCTATGCTCCTCTCAATTCATTGCTATTCATGTGCATGTCCAGCAGTCGCTTAAATGCCCCAATGACTCTGCTTCCACCACTACTGCTGGCAACGTATTCAATGCGCTCACAACTCTGTGTAAAGGGGTAGGGTATGTTTTGGTGCCGTCCTTTTGGCGCCAATCATTTGGCCTTGCAGTTTTTGGCTCTAAACTGTTTTGGCGCCCATTACTTTGGCGCTGAGTTGTTTTGACGCCAATTCAGAATTTAAAAAAAGTCTTGTTTGGTTAAAGAAAAGAGGATGACTAATGACCCGATATAATTTTCTCAACTAGCAAGATTTGATAGTCAAAGCTGTAATGACCCGCTGTAGATTCAAATCTCGTTTTGTAATTATTTTCTCATTTAACAATTGTTAATAGTCATCTACTGCCTTGATGAAACTTAAGCCCTTCTGTCTTCACATTGGAAAGCTATAATACAATTTTCTTTCTATTTTCTTGTAGAGCCCATACCAGAAATGGCTGAAAACATTCTAAGCAAGAGAGACAAACCAAAATTTTCACACGATGGTTATCTATATGTGATAAATGTAGCAAAATGTAGAAATTCATTTTTATAATGAATAGGTTAAAAATAATGAATAAAAAAGAATTATATTTATTCCTTACAATGCAATAAAAACGAATTTCTTACGGGCTCTACAAGACTTTTTTTATTCTGAATTGGTGCCAAAACAGCTCAGCGCCAAAGTAATGAGCGCCAAAACAGTGGGGCCAAATGATCGGCATCAAAAGGGCGGCGCCAAATAGTTCTATTCGGTGTAAAGAACCTACCTCTGATGTCTCCTCTATACCTTCCTCCTAACATCTTAAAACTATGACCCCTCATAGCAGTCAATCCTGCCCTGGGGAAAAGTCTCTGGCTATTGACTCTATCCATGCCTGTCATTACCTTGTATACCTCGATAAGGTCACACCTCCTCCTCCTTCTCTCCAGAAAGAAAAGTCCGAGCTCAGTCAACCTCTCCTTGTAAGGCAAGCCCTCCAGGTTAGGTAGCATCCTGGCAAACCTCCTTTGCAGCCTCTCCAACACCTCCACATCTCCTCTATAATAGGGTGACCAGAATTGGACACAATATTTCAATATTTATTCCAAAATAAATTTTTGTATTTAATAAATGAAATGGCAGTAAAGGTCTTGAAGAGAAGTTTGTTTTTGTTTTCAATTTGTTCTCAGGACGTGGGTGAGACTGTCAGTCATATTTGTTAATCCCTAGTTAAAAACAGAACAAAATAGAAACGTTATGGCCTCCTCAAACTATCGCACCATTCTGTAAAATTAGAGCCAAATGTCTTTAACTCCATTCTCCTCTTCTGTCATTGTACATTCGTTGATACCCTTGGTTGACCTCATGCTTAAATATACCTCTTCCAGGAAGTAAGTTTCAAAGTGTGACAGTCCATTTAAGGAAAGAAATGTTGTTCCCCTCAGTTTAAAATGGTTGACTTTTTATCCTATCACTTTGATCTTTTGCTCTAGCCTCCTCAGCCAGTGGAAACAATCTCTCCTGTATCTAGCCTGTCAAACCCTCTAAGAATTTATAAAATGCAGAGAATATACACCACTCTGGATTATTCTTCTTCCTCTTAGAACAGCGCTCCTGTCCTGGGAATCGATCTAATTATCAAGGGCACTTCTCTACGTTAGTTGGCTTGCCAAGTTACTTCAAAGAGTACTGAGAATCTAGAGATGCATGAAACTAAACTCCTGTAGTCATGGGCTGTTACTTTCTTTCTGGGGATGTTTGGAATCTCACAACAATTCATCATCTTTTTTTTTTGAGGGCTTGTGAGATCTATTACAGTTAGGTAGGCTTGAATTTGAACTCTAGCTCTGGATTGATGACCCAGTAGCATAATCATAGGCTTCTATACCTTTAATGCTTTTGTGTTCAATATTGTGGAAAGCACATAATTAGTTTGTGGGTAGGTTGGGGGTGACAGGGAATGCTAAATATGAGTGGTGCGGAGTTCTTTTTAAAAGGCACAGATGCTGTTACAATGCTGTAACAATGAACCAGCATACTTCAAACTGATGTACGACCATTACCACTTCATGTATCCATGGGTTTGACTTTCTCATGGGGTCATTCTGAGTAGGAACATACAGACTGTGAGCCTTTTTCAGTGGCATGCTCTTCTGGAATATTTACAACCTTCAGAGAATGCATGTAGCTTTAACAGAAGACTGTAATTTGTTTTTTGAGTGTTTCTCAATCAAATAATTGCAGGTACTGTGAAAATTAGACTGTGGTGCACTGAAAAATGAACTGTTGGTGTAGCAATAGATCAGAAACTACTGACTAATGCCATCTGTTACATGTCATCAAAGATTTGATGCATTTCTGGTTGAAGGATTGTAAGTAGAGATTCATACTGGTACAGCTTACTCCACTGGTCAAGATCAGAATTTTGGGGGATTTTAATAGTAACTTGCAGAAGGCCATAGTGAAATATTATTTTTTTGTTATCACATCCCAGCTTGGTCTGCTGAATAGATTTTGTTTCAGGCAGCGGTTTCCTGTGCTTTATTTCAGGGCATTAGCTCTTAATTGTGACGCCGTGCTCAATGACGAGGTTGGTGCCGAAGCCAAAGATTGGAAAGCTGGGAAATCCGTCCGGGTTGTCAGGAGTTCAAAAGGTCGGAAAGTCAGCAAATATGCACCAGAGGAAGGCAACAGATATGATGGCATTTACAAGGTGCTTGTTGATTGGCGCTCACACATTCACGATCTAATCCCAGCACAGATGTGATTGCATTGCATTGCCAAATAGCCAGTTAACTCCGCAGCACTGAGTCATTCCAGTTTGAACTCTACGATTTAGTCTCCAACATCCCTTACTTTTCCTGTTTGTGTTCCTTCAGTAAAGTTTTCATCCCTGCCACAGCCTCACAACAGTTCTCATAAAGGTAATACATTGCATCCTGCGTGACCCTGATAATGGTCCCTTCTCAAACTCATTGTGACCTTTGACACAGTTAACCACACCATGCCCCAACACCCCTGCGCAATCTTCTGGCTATTTCCAATTTTAGTCATAACCAGAGACCCATCTACAGTAATTTCTGTTCGTGCTTATAGAATCGTAGAATCCCTAGAGTGTGGAAGCAGGCCAATTGGGTCTGCCCCAATCCTCCAAAAAGTATCCCACCCAACCCTAGCCCCCCCCATCCTCTTCCCTATAACCCCACATATTACCCTGGCCAATCTACCCACTGTACACTATGGAAAATTTACCGTGGCCAATCCACCTAACCTGCACATCCTTGGACCATGGGAGGAAACTGGAGCACCTGGAGAAAACCTATTCAGACTCTCGGACAGATCAACCATGATCGCGAATAGCTGAGGAAACTTGAGGAGCTGCGAGGCCCATTCCTGCTCCCATGTCCTGTATCCTTACTTGCACTAAATCTCATTCGCCCATTACCCATGTGCTTCTGATCTGCATTAGCTCGCAGTCAAGCAATGCCTCAGTTTTAAAACTCTCAACCTTGTTTTCAAAGCACTTTGCCATTCCCTATCTCAGTAATCTCCTGCCACCTGACAGTTCTCTAATATCTGCATTCCTCCAATTCTGGCCCCTTCTGAGTTTTAATTACTCTACCAATAGTTGCTGTGCTTTCAACTGTAGTGCTCTCAAATTCCGTCCATAAATCTCCTTCACCTCAGTTCCTCATTTTCCACCTTCAGGACTTTCTCCCTTTCTTTTGGGCCATCTACCCTGACAGTTTCTTGACAGAATTTGTCCAGTAATGCATGTACAAAGTGCCTTGTCCTGTTTCACAATGTAAAAGGGGCTACATGAATGCAGTTTCCCATTGCCTTGCCAGGCTGTCAACATTGTACACAGCAGACATGTAATTGACCTTAGTTTTCAAACATTTCCTTCCCTTGATTTAATGATTTCAACTGTTGCGATATACAAATGTGAAAAAACATCCACACATCTATTAAATGTTCAGCCAAATGTCAATATTGATACACACTGCCAGAAGTAGTCTATTTCCATAGTCTATGGGTGGCACAGTGGCTCAGTGGTTAGCACTGCAGCTTCACAGTGGCAGGATCCTGGGTTTGATTCCACCTGTCTGTGTGGAGTTTGCACATTTTCCTCATGCCTGCATTTCTTCCAGGTGTTCTGGGTTTCTCCCAGTCCAAAGGTGCAGTCTAGGTGGATTAACCATGGGAAATGCAGGGTTACAGGGATTGGGTAAAGGGGTGGGTCAGGGTAGGATGCTTTTTGGAGGGACAGTCTGAACTTGAAGCAGGCCATTTGGTCTATCCACAATGTTGGGACTCTTTATGATTCTAATTCTTTATGGATATGTTGAAGAATACTGCTGGTATCAGTTGCAGTTATCTGTGGTCATTCTCCTCTCCCCTTCATCGCTGTCTTTCTCCAAAGCATTGAAATATCCCTTATAATCCTGCCAATAAGGATTATAAAAACTTCTGAGTTGGATGAGGCTGACTCACTCGCTGACTTTGCCTCCTTTAACTGGTCCCTAATTGTCGCTTCCAGCAGTGATGTATCACCATTGGGAATTCACCACCTCTTGGGAGGAAGTTATGGAGTCTCTGAACACCATTTGTCATTGCTTCAGGAGTGAAACCTGAGGAATGATGTTCTGCCCACATGGTAAAAACTGTTTAAAAAGTGGGGAGAGATAATCTGAATAATTAAAGACCAGTTTGCTAAACTTTGGCTATGGGCAAATGATTGGAAGCAGTTCAAAGAACGATATCAACAATCATTTCAAAGCTGTAGATTAATCAGGGAAAAGTCAACATAAATTTGTTAAGGGAAAGTCATGCCTGACTGGATTAACTGAATACTTTGAGGCATGACAGCTGTGCAGTGGGTGTTGTCAACATGGATTTTAGAAAAGTTTTGATGGTGTTCTACATGATCGATTGGTCAAAGTCCTTCAGTTCCCAGGAGATTGGCAGATTCAATGCAAAATTGGCTCAGCAGTCAGAAGCAAAGATTGGCAGGTGTGTTTGCAATTGGAAAATTGTTTCCATTGGGATTCCACAGAGCAAAGTACTGAGGCAAAAACAGAAAGTGCTGGAGAAATTCAGATTCGGCAGCTCTGTGAATTGAAAAGCATTTCAAATCCAGTGGCCTCCAGCAGCTAGGATATAGTAGTAGTTTTGCTTACGATGGGGGGTGGCTGGGGTGGAGAGGTGGGGGAAAAGAGTGAGATGAACATATGGAGATAGCGCCCAAACAGAAGGAGGGAAGAAAAGAAGCAGACAAAGCAGTTGATGATAATAAGCTGAGGAAGAAGTGAATGCTGAATAAGTGACAATGAGAACTGTGAATAGTTGAAAATATGTTGGCTGTGCTGGGAACAATCCAAACAGAACAGGACTTAGTGATGTGGGGTAGATAATGAACGAATTTCATCCTCCGTTCTTTTTCATTTAAAAAGTTCATTAAGAGTGGTGCCTTGCTGCCCTGTATCTCTGGATGTGGTGCTGCAAAATGATGTGAGACACTTCACAATCGGCATGGACAGGATGGGCAGAATAGTCTCCTGTGTTGTTAACTGTGAACTTCCTTGATCTACAATGTGCCCCTCTGGGGCAACGCATTGATGCAGCACTTCTGTTTCCTCTACAGTTGTTTGTGCTCACTATGTACAATTAACAGGCCGAAACATACCTTGATAGTAATGACAAACATGACAAGCCAGTTTTCATTCGTATCTTTTTAAAAATGTGCAATTAAGTTAACTAGCCAAGTTGTAGCCTGTTGAGTCAAAAGGCTTGCTTTTTTTCAAAGCAGCTGTTGGATGAATAGTTGAGTTTCTTGCCACTACTTTGGTGGACGATATGATGAGGAATTACTGAAATGTTTGAAACAAGAAAATGTAGAGATTGTACCAAGAATGCAATGTACTAATCAGACTATCGTCCTGACCTAGGTGGTGAAATACTGGCCTGAAATTGGAAAGTCAGGTTTCTTGGTCTGGCGCTATCTGTTGCGACGTGATGACGTAGAACCTGCTCCTTGGACTCCAGAAGGAAAGGACAGGACAAAGAAGTTAGGCTTGAAAATGCAGGTTGGGGCTTTGTGTGTTCTGTTTTAATTGCTGTAGACTGTTACTAATAAAAAGATTCAGCCATTATTTTAATTCTGTGTAATTTTCTGTGACAGTATCCTGAAGGATACCTGGAAGCCATGGCAAATAAAGAGAAAAAGGGCAAGAAACAGGAGCGGACCTCGATCGTGAACAATTGTAGAAGAACAACACAAAAGAGGCGACAGGAAAATGGTATGTTCTGCAGTCATTGAGCTTCATGATCCTAGGGCAAGCTGTAAACATCACATTTGTTCTTTAGGGATTGACCGACAGGTTCAGACAGTACGTTTGGATCGGCTCAGGCTTGGCGGGCCAAAGGGCCTGTCCCTGGGCTGTAAATTTTCTTTGTTCTTCTTTGTTCTTTATCACACAGGCTTTCACTATGATGGTCATGTGGGTCAGGTTTTAATAAAACATTTGTCGGATTTGAAATCCTGTGCAGCGATAAACAAACTGGGACAACGTTGTCTCTCTTTTTAAAACTAATCTGTCATTAAGTGGAGATCTTGGAGGAAGGGGGAAAGCGTTTCTTCATGGCACTACAGAGACTACACAAAGCTTTTGACAAAAGCCAGTACTGCGCGGGGAGTGTGAGGGGATGCTTCCTCATCATAGGAATGCTGAAGATGGGAAGGAGTTGACGTTTTACAAAGAACTTAGTCTCATTGTTTTTGTTGTGTGATATAGCCAGCGCTGGCACAGTGACTATGCCACCACCTCCAAAGACCGCAAAGCCTTCTCAGGATGATGCAGAGGGAGAAACTTACCAGCTCACACCACAGCAGCAATGGCTGATCAGAGAGGACTGCTTGAATAAGAAACTTTGGGATGAGGCACTTGCCTCTCTTATGGAAGGCCCGGTACGTTTCCAAGACAGGATTTACCCAAAAATATATGTCTGTCTTCGAATGTTACGCTGTTAGTTCACAACTACTGTTTTTGTTATTCCTCCACGCACAGAAATTTTTGAGGAAAACCGAGCAGATCTTCATGTGTATTTGCTGCCAGGAGTTAGTTTTCCAGCCAATCACAACAGAATGCCAGCACAACGTTTGCAAGGTGAGTCGTCCCAACTGCCATGTCACTGGGCTAGTGACTCCGAGAGTCAGACTAATGATCGTGGGATCAAATCCCACTATGGCACTGGTGGAGGGTAATTTCAATGAATAAAATCTGGAATTGAAAGCAGAACTCTATGATAGTGACCATCGCAACAGCCATCGATACTTATCTGATTTGCTGATATATTTTAAGGATGGAAGGCTGGCTGCAGTAGGATGCGACAGTTGGCTTCAGAATTTCTTGGGAAAGTGAGGGGGGTAAAATTAGTTTGTGTTCCTGGCCCTGATTCCATAATAAAATTTATTGGGTAGGCAGTATAGGCTTCCACAATGATGCCTGTTATCATCAAATAATTTATTACTATTCTCTGTAAGGGTTCACCTACCAATAGTGGTAACTGGTATGATTTGGTTTGATAAATTGGAAAAAACAATCTCAGGAAGCAGAAGGAAGAACTACATATCATTCTACTTTAACAAGAAATGACCTGCATCAAAATCTATTCTGTGTGATTATAAGATTGTACACAGTAAGTATGGTTGTTTTAAAATTTCATCAGCTTGGAGAACTGATGTCAAGATATAAATACCTTTTGTAAAAATGTCATCCTTGTGAAAATTTAATTCTCTTTTGGGTTGGTGTGATCCACTCACCAAAAACATGTAAGCTGTAATATAGAATTGTAGCGTCACAGAGCACAGGAGCAGACCCTTCAGCCCAACTCATCCATGCTAACCAGGTTTCCTAAATGGAACTGGTTCTATTTGTATTGTAGCTTGCCGGCACTGTTCTTTTGAAGCTGTACTGAGTTCATATAAACTGGGCTTGTCAAGCAGGCAGCCCGCAGGCCATAACGTGTCAGATTATGGCTGTGTATGCAGCCCATCACAGCTGTGTACATGGTCCATGAGGCTTTGGATCAAAACCCATGGATCTGGTGAGGAAGTGGATTTGAAAATTGTTGTAGAACTGCCTGTCCAATCCCCACATCTGCTTCTGTTAGGCTCCGCAGTGAGCAGGATTGTGAGAGAGTGGAGTGAAGGCACACCAGGAAGTCCACCATGTGGAAAATGTTCAAGTCTCACAAGCTCAGGGGAGTATTGGAGGGTGGGAGTCTATGGGCGTGGGTGAGGCTGAGTGAAACTGTGTGTGCGTGTGTACGCGCACGTTGGCTGAGGCTGGGAGGGTTCTGGTGGAGGGAAGAGGTGAGAGTGCTGGGGCAGAGAGTGAGAGGAAGAGTGTGACATTCTGAGGGGGAGAGAGTATAAATATGAGAGAGAGGAAGAGAGTGCAAGAGCACACAAAAGGAAAGAAGGAAGTGGGACATGCATGAGAGGGATGTGTTCTGAGAGGGAAAGTGAGGACACGAGTAGGAGAAGGAAAGATGTAGAGTGAACCTTGAGAGTGAGGGAGAACACACACCCCCCACCCTAGACTGTTCCTCCTCCTCCTCCTCCCAAAAATCTGTTCATAAGGCAGGCTGGGAGTAGGAGGAGATCCCAGGCTAAAAGACAACCTGCTTCCGATCACCTCTTTAGGTGAATTCTGCTAAAGTCAGCTTGGCAGAAGACAAGATTGGGAGAAACAAGATTGAAGTTAGTTAAACCCAAAGGCATAGCTCAGACCTCTTCTCCACTCCCTTCCATGGAGAAGCAAATATGGAAGGAGATCTCGGCTATCTGCAGGAATAATAGAGTAATAATAATCATAGGTTATTTTAACTTTCCAAACATAAGCTGGGACTGCTGTGGTGTTAAGGGCTTGCATGGAGAGGAATTTGCTAAGGGTGTACAAGAATATTTTCTTATCCAATATGTTGATGTATCTACTAGAGCAGGAACAAAACTTGACCCTCTCTTGGGAAACAAGGCTGGGCAAGTAACTGAGATGTCAGTGGGGGAGCACTTTGGGGCAAATGATCAAAATTCAATTAGGTTTAAAATAGTTATGGAAAAGGATAGACCTGATCTAGAAGTTAAAGTTCAAAATTGGAGTAAGACCAGTTTTCATGGTATTGGGCAGGAAGTTGCAGAAGTTGACTAGGGGAGGCTGTTGACAGGTAACAGGACAGTTGGAAAATGGGAGGCTTTCGATATTGAGATAATGAGGGATTAGGGCCAGCATGCTCCAATTAGTCTATAGGGCAAGGTTAGTAGGTGTAGGGAATGCTAGAGATATTGAGGTACTGGTCAAGAAAAACGAGGAGGAATATGTCAGGTATGGACGGTTGGGATCAAATTAATTCCTTGAGGTCTATAGGGTGCAGGATGACACTGAAGAGGGAAATTAGGAGGGCAGAAATAGGACTTGAGACAGCTTCAGCAAATAGGGTTAAGGAGAAACCAAAGAGATTCTACAAATACATTAAGGGCAAAAGAGTAACTAAGGAGAGAATAGAGTCCCTTGAGATCAACAAGGATGTCAATGTGTGGAACCACAGGAAATGGGTGAAATACCAAATTAACATTTTGCATCAGTATTTACTGTAGACAAGGACATGGAAGCTAGGGAGCTTGGGGAAATAAATAGTGGGAAGCTAAAGAAGAGATCGCTGGGCCCCTTGCTGAAGTATTTTTATCATCGACAATCATGAATGAGGTATCAGAAGACTGGAGGGTGGCTAATGTGGTGCCATTATTTAAGAAAAGTGGTAAGGAAAAGTCTAAGAAATAGTCAAAGTCAGAGAGGGTTTTTTTTTTCAGACTGGAGGCATGTGTGCAGCGGTATGCTGCAAGCATCAGTGCTGGGTCCACTACTTAAGGCTGTTTTATCTAGTGCATCGGAGGCTGAGGTGTGACCTTATAGAGGTTTTTAAGGTCAAGAGAGGCATGGATAGGGTAAATAGACAAGGTCTTTTCCCTGGGGTGGGGAAAATTCAGAACTAGAGGATATAGGTTTAGGCTGAGAGGGGAAAGATTTAAAAGGGATCTAAGGGACACTTTTTCACACAAAGGATGGTGCGTATATGGAATGAGCTGCCAGAGGAGGTGGTGGGAGCTGGTATAATTACAATATTTAAAAGGCATCTGGACAGGTATATGAATAGAAAAGGCTTAGAGGGATATGGGCCAGGTGCTGGCAAATGGGACTCGATTAATTTAGAATATCTGGTCGGCATGGATAAGTTGGGCCAAAGGATCTGTTTCCGTGCTGTACATCTCTATGACTGTATTTATATAAATAATTTTGATGTGAATATAGGAGGTATGGTTAGTAAGTTTGCAGCTGACACCAAAATTGGTGTGGTGGACAGTGAAGAAGGTTATCTCAGAGTACAACGAGACCTTGATTAAATGGGCCATTGGGCTAAAGAATAGAGGGTTTGAGTTACAAGGAGAGGCTAGATAAGCTGTGTCTTATTTCACTGGTGTGTAGGAAGTTGAGAGGTGACTTTATAGAGGTTTATAAAATCATGAGGGGTATAGGGTGAACGACTGTGTCTTCCCTCAGGTTAGGGATTTCAAGACCAGGGTTATATTTTTTAAGGTGAGAGGGAAAAATTTAAAAATATATGTGGGACAACATTTTTCCAGAAGTTGTTCACATGTAGAATGAACTTCCAGAGGATATGGTAGATGTAGGTACAGTGACAATATATACTAGACATTTAGATAAGTACATGAATGAGAAATGTTAGGAGGGGGATCCAAGATGGTGGCATCCTGTTAGGATCCCGTTTGCTAGGCTCCACGCCACAACATCAACAGGACAGAGCTAGAACCTGTCCCATCCACGTTACTGAGCGTAAAAACGCAGTAAAAGAGCTAAAGAACCTGAAAACCTCACTTACCTTTGTTTTTACTGCGGGAGAGTGCCGAAGAAAGGAGGAAGCTCGCCAAGGGTCGGAGCCACGGCCTAGTCCACTGAATCAGCGGGCTTGCTTACTCACCAGACCCTGGTTGAGGAGCTGGCCACATCTAGCGAGGTCCTGGGGAAGCAGATTTTTAAAAAAAAATCAAGGAGAAGCTGGCTCCAGTATCTGCTATGCTGCAAGATCTGGGGAAAAGGACTGATAAAGTCAAACGCCAGGCTGCAGGGGTAGAGGCAGAGACTGACTCCTCCAAGAGCCGGATTGAAGCCCTGGAAACACAGGTGGATCTGGTTGATGATCTCGAAAACAAGTACAGAAGAAAGAACCTGCGTGTTGTTGGCGTACTGGGGTGGGGGGCGCGGAAGGTGAGAAACCAGTGGAGTTTTTTGAGAAGTGGTTCCCGGAATTTCTTAGTTTGGAGGTTGCAAAGGGAAAGATAAAGATTGAGAGAGCCCACCAGGCCTCGGCACGAAAGCCTGGTATGGTCCAGCACCCCCGCCCTGTCTTGGTAAGATTCCAATGTTATAAAGACAAACAGAGTCATGGAAGCTTCCAGAGCACAGGGCAGAAATCCTAGGACCTTAGTGTGTGAGGGCTCCAGGGTCATGATCTTTCAAGATTTTTCGGCGGCTGTGATCCAGAAAAGGAAGACCTACGACAGCATCAGGAAGAGGTTGAAAGAGTTTGGGATCTAGTACTCTAAGATATCCAACAGTGCTTCGGATTAATTATAACGGATCTATACATTTATTCGACTCACCAGAGAAAGCGAGGTACTTTGTGGACATGCTGACTTAAGTCGGACGAACAAGTTGGCATAGAGGACAGAGCTGTTCGGGTTTGTTCTCCTTTAGAGAGGACTTGATAGACTCTCCTTTCTGTTGGTAATAAGTTGTGCTAAATTGTGCTCAGGATGTATAGAGTATTTACCTTTAACCTCTAAGCTAAGTTATACGAAGGGATGGGTGATATATTTATCTCTAACTAACTTGTTTATAGTACTAATCTTGCTTTTGTATTTTTTCCTACCGGGTTGCCAGTTTCTGTGGCGCAACTCTAGCTGGTAGGAATTGAGAGGGTGTTTGGGATGGTTAAGTAGGGTTCTGGGATGTGTAGGTGCCCCCTCTGAATGGAGGGTAAATTACCCTAATCAGTGCCTTTGGTGATTTTTTTTGTGTATCTGTTTATGGTGTATATAGTTTCTGTAAGTTTTGTAGATTTATTGGCTGTAGTTATTTTAGTTTACGTAGTTTTTGGGTTTTGTGGATTTTCTTGCACTGAAGCTCAGCAATCTATAGTTCGAGTTCTCCCTCTCTGGAGTCTAAATGGTGCTGTAGAAGGTTATGGCGAAGGATGTGTTCAAGTGGTGCACCTGGAACGTTAAGGGGAGTCACCGGTCAAGAGGAAGAAGGTACTTTCCAGTCTTAAAAGGGAGAGGGTGGATGTTGCCTTCTTGCAAGAAACACCTAGATCTTGCAGAGCATTTGAAACTGCAACAGAATGGGTATGACCAGGTTTAATTCTCATCTTTCATTATGAGGAGTAGAGAGGTGGCCATTCTTGTTAGAAAGAATCTCCCATTGAAGTTGTTAGAGTGTATTAAAGATACACACAGGAGATTTGTAACCCTTAAAGCTCTGATACATGGAGAAGAATATGGCATCTTAAATGTTTACTGTTCCCCAGCCCACCCCCTTAAGTTCTTGACAGATGCACTTTCTAGGAGAAAGTGAGGACTGCAGATGCTGGAGATCAGAGCTGAAAATGTGTTGCTGGAACACCCCTCCCCCAAGTCCCTCCTCCCTACCTTTTATCTTAGCCTGCTGGACACACTTTCCTCATTCCTGAAGAAGGGCTCATGCCCGAAACGTCGATTCTCCTGCTCCTTGGATGCTGCCTGACCTGCGCATTTTCAGGTGCAGTTTCTAGACTTGTTAACCTTGCATCTCCGTATATCATCATAGGGAAGGGTTTTAATTGTCTAATATATCCTAAAGTAGACAGATTGCCCCAAAGCCCCCTGATATCCTCTTCGCGATCTAAGCAATTAAGGGATTTGTGTGTTGAACTGGGATTGGTAGATGTTTGGAGGAACCTTCACCTTACTGGTAGGGATATCACATTCTTCTCGAATACTATACCCATACTAGGATTGATTCTTTTTTTGACCCCCGCAGCGGATTTGGGCTCGGTGGTGTCATGTACAAATGGCAATATCACTATTTCTGACCACGCCCCAATGTATTTAATGGTCAAGAGTAAGGATACTGTGGAAGGTTTGAGGCATTGGTGACTGGACCCGTTCATCCTCAAGGATAGCAAGTTTACTGAGTTCTTTTCTACTGAGTTCAGGGCTTTTTTAGAAGTTAATTCAGGCTTGACCAGTAATCCATCCATTCTCTGGGAAACTGCTAAAGCCTGTGCTAGGGGGTTAGTTATTTCCTATTCTGCCAGTAAGAGATGGCGGATGGATGAGCAGCAATGCTTGCTCAAGACCCATCTGAAAGCAGCTGAAACGGTATACTTTGACAGGCCCTTGCTGGCTAAACTACAGAGGATCACAGCGTACCCTGAACTCCATGCTCACACAGACAGTTAAGAGGGAACATACGTTTGAGTATGGGGATAAGCCGGGCAAGTACCTAGCGTACCTTGCCAGGAAAAGGAGTGCCCCCCAAGCCATTACCTCGATCAGGGAGGACACTGGAAATTCAATTCATGATTCTAAAAGGATTAATGCAGTATTTCAGACATTTTACTCTGAACTATACTAGTCTGAAAGTTGTGAGGATGGGTGGGTTAGGACGGAGTTTTTTTTTCAGAATTTGGACCTTCCAGGAGTGACTGTTGAGCAAGAGTCTCTCAATGCCCCATTGTCAGAGCAAGAGTTGCAGGAGTCTGTGAGGCAGCTCCAGAATGGAAAGGCACTGGCTCCCCAGTGACTTCTATAAGGAATTTATAAGTATATTGTCAGGCCCGATGCTCAGTATGTTTAATGACTTGCATAGTCTTGGCCTCTCCCACCATCTCTAAAAAATGGAAAGCCCTGGAGGATTGTGCTTCCTATAGGCCCATTTCGTTTCACTCCTGAATGTCAATTGCAAAATCTTATCTAAGACTTTGGCACCAAGGCTAGAAATTGTACTGCCCTCCATCATTAAGGAGGATTAGAGAGAGTTTATAATAGGTTGCAGATCATCGAATAATGTCAGGAGGTTACTTAACATGATTCAAGGATGTCAACAGAGATTGGTATAGGGGTTAGTGATCTCTTTAGACATGAAAAAGGCATTTGACTGTGTTGAATGGCCATATCTTTTTTGTAATTTAAAGCGGTTTGGCTTGGGTGAGGGCTTTATCAGATGGGTCAAAGCTTTGGATCATGACCCTCTTGCCGCGGTGCTCACCAATGGTGTGCGGTCAAGCAATTTCAGTCTGCATAGAGGCAGTCGACAGGGCTGTCCCTTATCACCGTTGCTTTTCACACTGGTAATTGAACCGCCGGCAGAGGCAATATGTAGGGATCCCAATTTATCCGCTCTAGAAGTGGCGACAAAGTAACATAAGATTGCACTGTCTGCGGATGATGTGCTTGTCTTCTTATCAAACCCAACAGTTTCAGTGCCACACCTGATACAATGTAATCTGTTAGGTGTTTTTTCGGATTATAAGACCAACTTTATGAAATCAGAGGCCATGCCCATGCGTGGTCCCCGTAGAATGCCTGATCCTGAGAGCGAGTCTTGATTTCCCTTTGGATGGTCACAGGAGGGCTTTCTCTATGTAGGTATATTCCTTACTCCCGTCTTTGATTGGCTATTTAAAGTCAATTTTGCCCTTTTATTCGACAGAATGAAGCAGGACTTTTATCGATGGCAGGCGCTTCAGATCTCTTGGTTCGGTCGGATAGCCCTCGTTAAAATGAACATTGTCTCCTCCCTGCTGTATCCAATGCGAATGCTTCCTCTGCTTTTTACTAAGCAATTATTTAGAACACTGAACGGCTGGTTCAGGTCCTTTATCTGGTATTGCAAGCGACCCCTAATTAAACTGACTAAACTGACTAACCTTACAGGCTGAGGGGGATGGTCCTCCCAGATATCAAAAACTATCAGTTAAGCTTGTGCTATCGAACATGAATGATTGGGCCCAGGGGTACCCTCACTCACTTTGGTTGGACATCGAAGCATCTCAGGGAGGAGTAAGTGAGGACTTCAGATGCTGGAGCTCAGTTTTGAGAGTGTGGTGCTGGAAAAGCACAGCAGGTCAGGCAGCATCCGAGGAGCAGGAGAATCGACATTTGTGAAGGACTTATGCCTGAAATGTTGATTCTCCTGCTTCTCGAATGCTACCTGACCTGCTGTGCTTTTCCAGCACTAGACTCTTGAATCGAAGCATCTCAGGCAAGATGCCCCTGTATTAACCTTTTGTTTTTGGACAAAATGAGGACAGATAAGGAATATTGCCATAGCCCAATAGTTATTAATACTGTTAAAGCGTGGAGGGCAGTGCATCAGAGTGAGGGCAATATTGCCAAAACATCATTCTTTACACCCATAGTTGGTATGCTGGGTTTTCAGCCAGGAATGATGGACTCAGGGTTTAAAAATTGGGCAGCTAGGGGTGTGTCTTGCCTGGGTGATTTATTTGAAGGGAATATACTGATGTCTTTTGACCAGTTGGCTCGGAAATATGGGTTGCCCAATAGGGACCTCTTATGTTTTATCGAATTAGAAATTTCATACAAAAGGAGACCACACTTCTAACTGATTCTCATAGATCTGACATGGAAACGTGGGTGCTGAGTGCTGAGAGCACACTTTCTATTAGCAATGTTTATCATCTATTGGGAGAGAGTCCCTCGGGCAAGTATGGGAGAGGGGGTTGGACATTGAGATTTCTTCTAAAGTATGGGAGGATATCTGGGAAAATGCAACAAAGACCTCGATTTGCAACAGAACCTTTCAAAATTTAAAGCAGGAGCATCTTCAATGTGTCCTAAATGCAAAGTGAGTATGGGCACACTCACTCATTGGCTCTGGTCCTGCCACAGGCTGCGGATATACTGGAGCGCTGTGGTAGGCCAAATAGAGAAGGTCTTTGGGACGGAGGTGGAGATGGACCCGGTATCTCCTCTTCTTGGCCTTATTAATTCATTTCCATTAGACACTCACAAAAAAAGGCTTTTCAGTATCCTCATCTTTTGTGCAAGAAAGAATATTCTGTTAGGGTGGCTCTCTGAAAATCCCTGGAGCTGTCAGGCTGGCGTAAACTAGCCATGGAACACATCCCCTTAGACTTTCTCACAAGTATGGTGCACCATAAATCTGAGAACTTTTATAAAACATGGCAGCTCTTTTATAGAACATAGAACGTTACAGTGCAGTACAGGCCCTTTGGCCCTCGATGTTGCACCGACGTGTCATACAATCTGAAGCCCATCTAACCTACAGTATTTCATGTACGTCCATATGCTTGTCCAATGATGACTTAAATGTACTTAAAGTTGGCGAATCTACTACCATTGCAGGCAAAGCATTCCATACCCTTACTACTCTCTGAGTAAAGAAACTACCTCTGACATCTGTCCTATGTCTATCGCCCCTCAATTTAAAGCTATGCCCCCTCATGCTCGCTGTCACCATACTTGGAAAAAGGCTCTCCCTGTCCACCCTATCTAACCCTCTGATTATATTTCTCTATTAAGTCACCTCTCAACCTTCTTCTCTCCAA
>NC_057711.1:101895015-101906287 GCF_004010195.1 Chiloscyllium plagiosum | reverse complement strand
ACTCTGCAGGATTTCTAATACCTCTTCCTTCTGAACCTCAATCCCACCTAGTACACTGTATCTCAGTATTCTCCTCAACAACATTGTCATTTTCTAGAGTGAATACTGTCGAAAAATATTCATTTAGTGCTTCCCCTATCTCCTCTGACTCCACACATAACTTCCCACTACTATCATTGATTGGCCCTAATCTTACTCTCATTCTTTTATTCCTTAAATACCTATAGAAAGCCTTAGGATTTACCCTGATCCTATCCACCAACAACTTCTCATGTCTCCTCCTGGCTCTTCTGAGCTCTCCCTTTAGGTCTTTCCTGGCTACCTTGTAACCCTCAAGTGCCCTAACTAAGCCTTCACATCTCATCCTAACATAAGCCGCCTTCTTCCTCTTGACCACAGATTCCACTTCCTTCGTAAACCACGGCTCCCCGCTCTACAGCTTCCTCCCTGCCTGCCAGGTACATACTTATCTAGGACACACAGGAGCTTTTCCTTGAATAAGCTCCACATTTCTAATGGACTGCTTGGGTACAGATTTGTCTGCCATACTAATAAGAGCCTTTATATAGCCAGAGCAATTCTGTTTAATGAATCTGGTATTCAGACAGAAGGAACTACGAACATATGAATATGTATAAATTTATGTGCTCAATGGTCAAGGGCTATTGCTTTGCTTCATTGAGCTGTGTTATCATCATTATTATTATTATTGCCGTCATGATTTTTTTTAGTTAGTTCTTAGTTATTTATTTATCTATGTAATTAGTGGGGTTTTTTTTACATTGGTTTGAATTGTTTGGTTTTGTATTTGTTGTAATATTCAAAAATGTATATAAATAAAACATATTTTTAAAAAATGTTTGGAGGGATATGGGCCAAGTGCAGGCAGGTGGGATTAGCTAAGTTTTGGAACATGGTTGGCATGGAGTGGTTGGACTGAAGCGGTCTGTTTTCATGCTGTATGGCTCTATGACTGAGTGGCAGAAGGAGTTTAATTTAGGTAAATGTGAGGTATTCATTTTGGTAAGGCAAACTACGGGAGGACTTGTACAGTTAATGGTAGATTCCTTGGGAGTGTTGCCAAACAAAGAGAACCTGGGGTGCAGATGCATAGTTCCTTGAAGGTGGAATCACAGGTAGACAGGGCGGTGAAGAATGCATTTGGCATGCTTGACTTCATTGCTCAGTGCACTGAGTATAGGAGTTGGGACATTATGTTGCAGCTGTACATGATATTAGTGAGACCACTTTTAGAAAACTGCATTCAGTTCTGGTCTCCTTGCTATAGAAAAAATGTTGCTAAACCTTTTCTGAACCTTTTCAAATTTACAAGGATATTGCTGAGGTTTGAACAATCAGAAGAGGCTGAAAAGGCTGGGGCTTTTTTCCTTGGAGCATCAGAGGCTAAAGGGTGACCTTATAGACGTTTATAAAATCATGAGGGGCATGGACAGGGTGAATAGCTAAGGTCTTTTTCCCAGGGTAGGGAAGACTAAAGCTAGAGGACCTAGGTGAGAGGCGAAAGATTTAAAAGGCACACAGTCAGTGAATATAAGCCTAGCCTACTTTTCCTTATAAGACACCCATCTATTCCAAATATTAATCTGGTGAAACTTTCTCTGAACTGTTACCAATGCATTTACACCCATCCTTAAATAAGGAGACCAATGCTATATACTATACTCGAGATAGTAGGAAAAGAAATAAGGGGGAAGGAAATAGACAGCGAGCAACAAATAACAGGTGAAGGAGGAGCACCCCAAGTAACTCCATCCTCCTCAACTTTCCCCATCCTTACTGAAACTGAGAGAACCTTTTAGGGATCTGGTCCAAGATGAGTACTGCAGACCTGCCTCAAGCATTTATTCTATTCACAACAGATTGAAACTTTGAATTTATAGATTCCTTTATTCTCTCCCTCAGAGCTGCCTGCAACGATCATTCCGGGCCCAAGTCTACACTTGTCCTGCCTGTCGCCATGAACTTGGAAAGGATTACAACATGGTTCCCAACAAGATTCTGCAGTCCATTTTGGATCAGTTCTTTCCGGGATATAGCAAAGGACGATGACACTCAATTGCGCAGTCTGTCTCCTGTCTACACACGTTTGTACAGGGGAGGGAAGGCCAGGGTAGGGGAGGAGAATAAAACAAATGTCAATAATGGATCAATAGGGCCTGAAGGTATACAACTTGAGACCATCATTTTAGAACAGCTAATGTTTCTCCCCATTTGGACCATTGGTAATGCTTCATTACACTGTGCATAATACAGCATATTATTCTTTTCCATTGACTGTCTGGTAACACCTAAGGTAGTTTCCTTTGCCAACACATAGGCTTGACCTCATAACGTAAATGGTCTGATGCTAGACTCACATTTTTTTAAAACTACCTCAAGACAGTGGAAAGGAATTTGTGGGGAGTTTTCAGTCTAAAAGAAGTCCAGCTACACACTGCCTCTTTGAATCAATATTATCTGTGCCTGGTCCATAATGCTTGGTTTTGAAATGTAATAGCACTGAAAATTATAACTGATTTAAAGTAATTCTGTGGTGACTATCTCTCTCTTTACCTTGATTTTATAATGTTGCTATTTTGAAAAAAAAGCAAAAATGTTTTAAAAAAATTTCAGCAAGTTTAATGGGCTTTCTTGTGAGGTTGCGTGTGTATTCTGTTATATTTTGAATGGTTTGACTACTAATGGCTTTTAAGGGTAATTATGTAACATTGTACCTACATTAGTGTTCAGTAATTTCTGTATTGTTATTTGCATATCTAAATGCAAAAGAAACAAAAAGCACTTCTAGTCAAACAGAATACATCATGTAAAGAAAATACATTTGTTATTACTGAATATGCCACTTTTAGTATTTTAGTCACACATTATATATATTATAACTAGATTATTTGTATGTGGCAATTATGTCTGTATCAGTGTTAAAACAATTCTAGCTTTGAGGGTGTGGGAGTAGAAAACACTTCATATTGTCATTTTGAGATTTGATATATATTCCTTGACCAGTACTTACCAATAAACATGTTAACATTTGAAATGTTTGTTGATTTGACTCGAGTAATTGGGATTCTGTATACTGAAATGCAGAAACAAAATCAGAAATTGCTGGAAAAGCTCTGCAGATCTGGCAGCATCTGTGGAGAGAAAGTAGAGTTAATGTTTCTGGTCCAGTGACACTTCATAATGAAAAGCAGTCTGGTCTGAAATAATTTGAAAATGTATTTACCTTTGAAAATACTCTTTTTTTTAAAGCTAGTTGCAAGTGCTCGAAATTAGGAGTAGCGATAACATAGAACCATAGAGATGTACAACACGGAAACAGACCCTTCAGTCCAACTTGTCCACGCCGACCAGATATCCCAAGTCAATCCAGTCCCACCTGCCAGCACCCGGCCCATATCCCTCCAAAAGCTTCCTATTCATGTACCCATCCAGATGCCTTTTAAATGTTGTAATTGTACTAGCCTCCACTACTTCCTGTGGCAGCACATTCCACACACACACCACCCTCTGCGTGAAAACATTGCCCCATAGTCTCTTTTATATCTTTTCCCCCTCACCCTAAACCTATGCCCTCTACTTCTGGACTCCCCACCCCATGGAAAAGACCTTGTCTATTTACCCTATGCTAGCCCCTCATGATTTTATAAACCTCTAAGGTCACCGTGGCAACATCGTTGTAAATATTTTCTGAACCCTTTCAAGCTTCACAACATTCTTCCGATAGGAAGGAGACCAGAATTGCACAAAATATTCCAACAGTGGCCTGACCAATGTCCTGTACAGCTGCAGCATGACCTCCCAACTCCGGTACTCAATACTCTGACCAATAAAGGAAAGCATACCAAACACCTTCTTCACTATCCTATCTACCTGCAACTCTACTTTCAAAGAGCTATGAACCTGCACTCCAAGGTCTCTGTTCAGCAACACTTCCTAGGACCTTACCATTAAGTGTATAAGACCTGCTAAGATTTGCTTTCCCAAAATGCAGCACATCTCATTTATCTGAATTAAACTCCATTTGCCATTCCTCAGCCGAATGGCCTATCTGATCAAGATCCTGTTGTAATCTGAGGTAACCTTTGATGTCCACTACACCTCCAATTTTGGTGTTATCTGCAAACTTACATCTTAAGTTTACATCCAAATCATTCATATAAATGATGAAAAGTAATGGACCCAGCACCAATCCTTCTGGCACTCTACTGGACACAGGCCTCCAGTCTGAAAAACAACACTCCGTCACCACCCTCTGTCCTCTACCTTTGAGCCAGTTCTGTATCCAAATGGCTAGTTCTCCCTGTATTCCATGAGATCTAACATGCTAACCAGTTTCCCATGAGGAACCTTGTCAAACACCTTACTGAAGTCCATATAGATCATGGCTACCGCTCTGCCTTCATCAATCCTCTTTGTTACTTCTCCAAACAAGTCAATCATGAGACATGATTTCCCACGCACAAAGTCATGTTAATTATCCTTAATCAATCCTTGCCTTTCCAAATACATGGACATCCTGTCCCTCAGGATTCCCTCCAACAACTTGCCCACCACACCACTGACATCAGGCTCACTGGTCTGTAATTCTCTGGCTTGTCCTTACCATCTTTCTTAAATAGTGGCACCATGTTAGCAAGCAGGCACAAACACAACAGATCGATCAGTATCTGGAAAAGAAGGTTATGTTTAGGAGCAAACACCATCCTGAGAGCAGTGACATTCTTCTTTCAAGCAAAGCACTCTCTCATATTTCCCCCAAACCCACCCATAGATAATTGTAGTTCTAAGCCTTACAAGTTGCAAATTTGAATATTCAGTTCCTCTAGTGTGTATCTTAGATGGAAAACACTGTGCCAGTGTTGACGCAATATATATTTGAGCTGTTGAATGGGATCAGACATACTGTTCTGTCCTGAATGATGTCAGGTTTCTGGAATGTTATTAGATCTGAAGTCATCCAGGCAACTGTGCTATTATATGTAACATGGGTTTGACATAAATTCACACAATGCCTTTTATCCCCTCAATTCCCTGTGAGACACCATTTTCTGAACAACAATTTACTTGTTAATAGTGCAACTTTGAAAGATAAAGCACATTAGCAGGTCTTGAATTTGCAAAACAATTGGTGAATTCTTTTTAATTGAAAGACAGACTTGGCTTTTTGCTGTGGGAAATTGAGACATCTGTATCAGGTTTCCATCTTGCTGGCACAGAGTGCAACATGGATACTTTGCATTTATTCTTTCACGAGATGTTAGTTTCACTGATAAGGCAAGCATTTATTGTCCATTCCTATTTGCAATTGAATGGAATGGCTAGCCACACCATTTCAGAGGGTGATTGTGGAGACCAAACCGAGGTATGGATGACAGAATTCCTTCCCTAAGGGACATTAGTGTTAAGCCAACCACAGTTGGGGGTATGTAAAATGACAACACAAATGAAAAAAACATATTAAAATTATTTGGGTTTGGAAGTTGGGAGATACTTATAACTGTGGCTAATGAAGCTCTTTATTAATCCCTTGAATCAAATGTGGATGAGGATGGTGATATGTACAATGGGAACCTGTATATAATTGGGCAAACCTCTCCAGTGACATGAACGGAGAATTTCACAGTAAGTTTCTGTGTGGGCTCTTTGTAGAATCAGTGCTGGATCTGTTATGTAGATCATGAGCCTTTGCTGAGTTTACAGGAGATGAGGAAACTTCCTACCCAGGCTTGGTCAGAAGAATTAAAATATATTAAATAAGCAGAAAGCAAAACATTTGGTCATGTCAAATAATTGAATGCAGTCAAACTGATGCTACAGGGAGATCTAGGAAAATTGAACTTAGAAGCAGCCAGAAGAAGTCATTTTTACTTCTCTTACTCACTTAACTCTACCTTTGCCATCTGCTGCTAAATAGGTAGTGCAAATCATGAGGACAAAGTCTTAAAAGTAGATGGCCAGAGACAGCACAATACTATGATTAATTTGACTATTTCGATCAATTCTCCAAGAAAGCAAATCACTTTTGGGGGACAGGATTTGAAGACTTTAATATCTGCAAATTGCTGCCATTTAACAGGAGCATGTCAGGCTGAACTATGTTATTATACAAGAATATTTCTATCTCACTGACATGTAACAGAAGGGCAAGTAGAACAATAGCACTGTTGGTCATGAGCTTGGTGTCAGGCTTGAGAACCTTGTCAGCAACACTGTTTCTCAGTTGACTAAAGTCTGCCTTGCACACTGGAGCTGATGTTGAATGTCATCATTGATGTCTGCCTTGTTGAAAGGAGACTACCAAGGTATGAAAATTAAACCACATTATTCAGTGGCTCACTGTGCATCTTGACACACATGGAGTTGCATTGTGTTGTACAATGGGAGCAGGTAGCTTTAAATATCTTTGAGCCTGAGACTAAACATCCAGGAGACATTTTCTAATACGCCTCCACGAATGATGGTTTTGAGCTTAAGCCAGGGTACACTCCGTATCCTGTGTACTGACAGTGGTTGGAGTGGTCTTCATTCTGGGTTGGAGGCAGTGCAGGTGAACATTCACCCTGTAGAGAACCACCATCCTGGTGAAAGCTTTGTTGATATTGCAGGACAGGAATCGGTTCCAACTGGACATTATGAAACATGGAAAAACAAGGAACTACAAAACTTGTGGACACTGCTGCAAATAATACCAACCCTCAGCCTGACTACATAGAGGTTAAATTCAGACAGTGGCCCAACGTAAGGCATTCAACATCATCTGATACCTATTCTGGGACAATGGTGCAGGGAAATTTAATTACCTCTCATCTGAACCTGATTCAGTCTCAATTGACCACCCAGTACAATAGTATTGGAACCTGGCTATTTTTAATTTGGTATATACCCATTGAGGAGGAAAATGGATAATTCAAACCTTTGTCTACCTAAGGGCTAGGTGTTATTGCCATATTCCAAACAGTAGGAGAGCTATTCAAAACGACAATACTGATCAGGTTGTCTAAACTTTTTTCATGAAAAGGACTCCATTACTTAACTGACCAAACCTGGTTGAATTGTATGTGAAATACACCAAGGAGGATTAGCTCTCAGATAACCTGATCAACAGGAGAACCTCTGCTGTAGTTGTGAGATGTTTGACCGCCAAACGGAGAGAAATAAATGAATAATTTTGCTTTCTGTGGTCGAGGAACAGCTTCCTTCAATTAACCTACCTCTTGATCTACTTGCTTGGGTTCCCCACCTCTCTTTATAAGATATGTTGGTAGCTTTGTTTGAATCAAAACAGGAGCTTTTTATGCATCATTGAAACAGGAATAGGGCATTCAATCCCTCAAACTTCTCCTACTATTCATTCCGATCTTATCCTTTAATAACGTTGTCTATCAAAAGTCTATCATATTCAAGTCTGAAATTTTCAATTGACCTAGTTTCTACGTTTTGAGGCGTTTTGCACATTTTCATAATCCTTTATGTGAAGACTGTGCTTCTTAGTTTCTGCTTTGAATGAACTAGCTTTAATTCAAAGCTGATGTCCTCCCTTCCTTTATGGCCTACACATGAGAGGAAATGGTTTTTCTTGATCAACTCATTAAAGCACCTTCATCAAATCATCCCTTAATCTTCTTGAAGAAATACAAACCGAGTCAATGCAACCTCTTCTCATAATCTAACCATTTTTACCCAATATTCTGGTGAATCTCCAATTAGTTCAGTTATAGAGATCAGCCTCAATATTAAATTGTGGAGCAGGCTCAAGGGTTAAGAAGCCTCCTCCTGTTTCTGTGTTTAAATATTGCCTTCCTGAGGTGCAGTACACCAGTAGGACAGAATGCAGTATTTCTGCAGCATTATAAAGTTAACACAAATTTCTACCCTTTTGTATTCTAGCTCACTTGCAATTCCATTCTCCAGTTATACAAAAACATGCAATTTAGGAACTGCAAAGGCATTTTATTCAGTACCATCAACAAGGCAGAGCTGATATATTTTTGAATTGAAGGGAACATCAGTCCTGCGTCCAACACATGGATTATGCTACATCATTTCGAGATTCCACAGATAAACTGGGATATTGTCCCTGAATGACTGTGACTAATTCAGCTTTAGACAATAGTATTTCAATGATTCAGATGGCAGGTAGATGTTCTTTACCTGCTGCCATTTTCAGGATTTATAGACTATGGCGCCACCTGGGCACCTCTTAACTCGCTGCAAGCCAGGATCTCAGCAGATGGCAGTTGCTGTATCTGTTCCCTTTCACCTACCCTGCCCCAGAGGTATCTACCAAATGACAAGAGGTGGCTTCTCATTTTAATAATGCCTCATGTGAGTGTCTGCTCCAGGGTGTCCCAGCCAGAATGGCTGCTTCCTATTCAATGGGTGAAAGGAACCCTCCCATCATCGCCAGGTGGCCTGTGCCCATGCCACAAGTCAGACTATTATCTGTCATTAGCAAGTTTAGATGATCTTTCCTTCTGGGTTCTCAGTGAAACCTCATACTCACACTCAGTGTAGTTCTGCCCACTTCAGCATTACACGCTTGATGTAAGCTGAAGGGCTCGCACCTACCTAATGCTGTTGACCTTCTAACATTGTGGGGCACTACTGTACATAGCAGGAAGGGCTTATAGTGTGGCAAGGCTGTACCCACTCATCAATTGCTCATCCACCCATTGCCATCACACTCAACCTTGCATTTTCTCTCCGGCCAGAACAAGCCAGCAAATTTTTGGGGGTGGGGGTTGGAGGCCCAGACTGATGGATGTTTCTTAGATCTCAGGTTCCTGGCTATGTTTTAAGGAAAATCTGGTCCAGCTGGAGTGTGAGGGTCCAGACCACTCCTGCGCCAATGAAAGGATCAGAATGGAGAAGCCAGTGAGTGACACAATCCTGAAGCAGAGTCAAATCAGAATTGAAATGCTAACTCTGTTTCTCTCTCCACTGCTGCTGCTTGACCTGCTACGTTTCTCCAACCAACCGAGACCCGCCCCACGTAGACACCTGTTTGAGAAACATTGTTGTCTGCCCTGCTTCGGACGTGCAGCAACCCTCACACGTTCCTGCGATTTGGCATTCGCCAACAAATTCTCCTGTTCTCTGCCACGTGAGTAGGCAGTCAGCAGAATGCCAATCAGAAGTAGCCCAGCACCAACATCCCTGAAGAGTGAAAGCTATGACACCTCAGATAATCCACCAGATAAGGGTTCATCCTCAACCAGCCCAGTGGCCCAAACCCAGAGGGTATCTCAGCCAGAGTAGGCTCTGAGACACCATCAGTGGCTCCTGGATATGTGCTCATACTTGTACTCTGTCCCTGTAGCCATGAACATTCACCATCAATGGCAATGTGAAGGGTGAGGAACAAACCTTGCAGTAGGCGCCCCTTCTTCTCCAGGAGATGGAGTGGTGCCAGTAGGCATCCATGGGGAGCAGACAGGCACCCAGGAACATTATCTCAGGACAGTCCAAAGGTACTCTGTCCCTCTGCATCTTTTCTGCCAATGACCCCATTATCTGCAGCAGATCAGATGGAAGAGGGTGTTCCTACGTCTATGCGGAGGGGGGGGGGTCTCATTAGGCCAAGCATCTCTAGGCCTCAAAACCACAAGGAACAACCCATAAAGTCTTCTCAGCCACCAGGACCCACAAATCCAGAGGCTCCACCACCCCAGATGTTCATGTCAGACCTGCACTTAGATGTAGTGCTGAAAAATGTGTTGCTGGAAAAGCGCAGCAGGTCAGGCAGCATCCAAGGAGCAGGAGAATCGATGTTTCGGGCAAAAGCCCTTCTTCAGGAAGGCCCGAAACGTCGATTCTCCTGCTCCTTGGATGCTGCCAGACCTGCTGCGCTTTTCCAGCAACACATTTTTCAGCTCTGATCTCCAGCATCTGCAGTCCTCACTTTCTCCTTAGATGTAGTGGTACATCAAGGAAGAATAATCTCTTTGAGGGCATGTCAGTGTGTGTGTGTTAATTAATGTGAATAAATATCATGCATGATCACTGTTCCAATGTGCGCTGTTGTCTCATTTCGTTGGTAGAGCAAGTTTTCCAACCCATTCTCCTACTGGAGTGAGCAGAGAGAATCCTAAACATCCTCAATCATGGCGTCAACTACAAAAATATCTATCTGCCTTGTCCAAGAACAAGATAACTAACTCTGAGACTCACCACCTAATGTGTTAATTTATAACTCAGGGCTTCCAAATATTACAGTCCTGCTCCCTCCGCCACTAGCTGATTACCACAGATCTTTTGTCTATGATGTAAGTAGAACTGGTACCTCTTGGATGTCTGAAGTGTAAACAGTTCATCATATGTCCCCATTACTAGGAGGTGCTACCCTTCCCTTGGCACACCACTGAATGTCTCACTATATTAGCAATGAATGTCCCTGTACTCCCTCTCGTAACACATGGGCAAAGCTGCAGAGGTAGCTTCAGGAACACAAACTTTATCCTTTCAGTTCAACAGCAGGATGTTGGACCCATGACAGCCACATGGCAGACACTGTCCGGGTAATTACTGAAAGCCATGTGGCGAGGTGACTGGTATCTACAAAGTGCAGGAGCTGAAGGCTTTGTCCCAAGCTGAAGCCTCCATTGCCAGGTTAGGCATTTCAGTGTCTGAGGTGGGCAACATACACGTGAGAGGTGAATCTCACCATTCCTCAGGGGCTGAGGGTAGCGAGAGAGACATATTAGCATTTATGCACCATGCATGGTACAGGAAACTTATTTTCTGAAGATGTATAGCTCTTTGCAACATTACACAGTAGGATCATTAACATTACACAGGACTGAGAAATGGGGCAGATTGGGTGTAATGGCAGCAGTTAAGATTTCACAGTCCCTTGTGCGGGGGGACCTAGAATCAGGGGATGTAGAGTCAGTATGGATAGAGCTGAGAAATTCTAAGGGTAGAAAGACCCTCTTGGGAGTTATCTACAGGTCCCCAAACAGTAGTATGGATGTAGGGTGTAGGTTGAATAAGGAGCTGAAATTGGCCCGTCGCAAAGATATTACTACAGTTGTTATGGGGGATTTCAACATGCAGGCAGACTGGGAGAATCAGGATGGTGTTGGACCTCAAGAAAGAAACTTTGTGGAGTGCCTCTGAGATGGATTCTTAGAACAGCTGGTGCTGGAGCCTACCAGGGAGAAGGCAATTCTGGATCTGGTATTGTGCAACGAACCAAAATTGATCAGGGACCTCGAAGTGAAGGAGCCATTAGGAGGTAGTGACCATAATA
>NC_057711.1:101852213-101894918 GCF_004010195.1 Chiloscyllium plagiosum | reverse complement strand
ATAAAGTCAAAAGAGAAAAAGTATAACATAGCAAAGATGAGTGGGAAAACGGAGGACTGGGAGGCTTTTAAAGAACAACAGAGGATTACTAAGAAGGAAATACGCAGAGAAAAAATAAGGTACGGAGGTAAACTGGTCAAAAATATAAAGGAGGATAGTAAAAGCTTTTTTAGGTATGTGAAAGGGAAAAAAATGGTTAAGACTAAAATTGGGCCATTAAAGACAGAAAAGAATATATTATGGGGAACAAAGAAATGGCAGAAGAGTTGAATTGGTACTTCAGATCTGTGTTCACTGGGGAAGACACGACCAATCTCCCATAGGTAACAGTGGCTGAAGGACCTGAACTGAAGGGAATTTATATTTGCCAGGAATTGGTGTTGGAAAGACTGTTAGGTCTGAAGGCTGATAAGTCCCCGGGGCCTGATGGTCTACATCCCAGGGTACTAAAGGAGGTGGCTCTAGAAATCATGGATGTGTTGGTGATTATTTTCCAGAGTTCAATAGATTCAGAATCAGTTCCTGTGGATTGGAGGGTGGCTAATGTTGTACCACTTTTTAAGAAAGGAGCGAGAGAGAAAGCAGGAAATTATAGACCAGTTAGTCTGACCTCAGTGGTGGGAAAGATGCTGGAGTCAATTATAAAGAATTAAATTACGACACATCTGGATAGCAGTAACAGGATAGGTCAAAGTCAGCATGGATTTATGAAAGGGAAATCATGCTTGACTAATCTTCTGGAATTTTTTGAGGATGTAACTCTGAAGATGAACAAGGGAGATCCAGTGGAAGTAGTGTACCTGGACTTTCAGAAAGCCTTTGATAAAGTCCCACATAGGAGGTTAGTGAGCAAACGTAGGGCGTATGGTATTGGGGGCAAAGTACTGACTTGGATTGAAAATTGTTTGGCTGACAGGAAACAAAGAGTAGTGATGAACAGCTCCCTTTCAGAATGGCAGGCAGTGACCAGTTAATACCGCAGGGATCAGTGCTGGGACCACAGCATTTTACAAGATATATTAATGATATAGAAGATGGTATTAATAGTAACATTAGCAAATTTGCTGATGATACAAAGCTGGGTGGCAGGGTGAAATGTGGGGAAGATGTTAGGAGATTACAGGGGGACCTGGACAGGTTAGCTGAGTGGACAGATGCATGGCAGATGTAGTTTAATATGGATAAATGTATGGTTATCCACTTTGGTGGCAAGAACAGGAAGGCAGATTACTACCTAAATGGAGTCAATTTAAGTAAAGGGGCAGTACAAAGAGATCTGGGTGTTTTTGTACACCAGTCAATGAAGGTAAGCATGCAGGTACAGCAGGTAGTGAAGAAAGCTAATAGCATCCTGGCCTTCATAATGAGGGATTGGGTATAGAAGCAAAGAGGTTCTTCTGCAGCTGTACAGGGCCCTGGTCAGACCACTGTGTGCAGTTCTGGTCTCCAAATTTGAGGAAAGACATTCTGGCTATTGAGGGAGTGCAGCATTGGTTCACGAGGTCAATTCCTGGAATGGCGGGACTATCTTATGTTGAAAGATTGGAGCGACTGGGCTTGTATACCCTTGAGTTTAGAAGACTGAGAGGGGATCTGATTGAGACGTATAAGATTATTAAAGGATTGGACACTCTGGAGGCAGGAAACATGTTTCCGCTGATGTGTGAGTCCTGAACCAGAGGACACAGCTTAAAAATAAGGGGTAGGACATTCAGAACAGAGATGAGGAGAAACTTCTTCACCCAGAGAGTGGTGGGCGTGTGGAATGCTCTGCCCCAGAGGGCAGTGGAGGCCCAGTCTCTGGATTCGTTTAAGAAAGAGTTGGATAGAGCTCTCAAGGATGGTGGAATCAAGGGTTATGGAAATAAGGCAGGAACAGGATACTGTTTGAGGATGATCAGCCATGATCATAATGAATGGTGGTGCAGGGTCAAGGGCAGAATGGCCTACTCCTGCACCTATTGTCTATTGCCTGTGGGAACCTTCCCCAGAGAGAGTTCCTTCTGTTCGCTTCTCTGAGGATTGCCAACCTATTGTGGTGGAGAGGCTTGTGTGTACCCAGGAACTTGAGAGCTAAACCATCTGGAGCATAGCTCCTGGCAGGTCACCCATGATAGTAAGGTATAGGGAGATGTTTCAGGCAAAGCACAATCCATGAACACCTCAATGACAGAGCATGTGGAGGATGATAGCTGAACTTCAATTAGAACATCACAACACTTGCAAAAGTAAATGAAGGCTGCAACAGAGAAGGGCTGTCAGTTGTCTTGGTCTCCATGCCATGGGGCTTCGACCCTATCTGCCAAGGTCTTTGTGACGGCTGTTTGTGCATCAGCCTCACCATGTTAAAAAATGTCATTAACAAGCACCCTCCGAAGAGGTACCAGTTGTACTTACATCCTGGACATAAGATCTGTGGTAATCAGCTAGTTGTGGCGAGGGCAGGACTGAACTATCTGCCCCTAGTCATAAATTGACACATTAGGTAGTGGGTCTCAGAGTTAGTCACCTTATTCTTGAATAAGGCAGATAGAGCATTTTAGTTGCTGCAGCTGTTATAGAGCAGCCATGTTTAGGATCCTCTCTGCTCACTCCAGTAGGAGAAGGGATTGGAAAACGTGCTGTAAAAATAGCCTGCCTGAAAATTCCTGAATGGATTACCACATCCAGAGGGATCACCCACATGTGGTCAGAAATGAAGAATAATAAACTTTGGAGCCTGAAATGTAAGAACTGTGATAGTCCCAGCTAAGTGGCTGACCTGAGAGGAGAACTGCATTCATAGACAGAGAACTGAAAAGATGCAAGGTCAAATTGACCTAGCTGCTCTTTCAGAAACCTGCCTTGCAGATGAAGGCTAATCACCACCACTGCCACTTCCAACCACCATAACCACTCACCAGTGCCAATACTGCAATAGAACCTTTGGCTCCCAGAATGGTCTCTTCAGTCTCTGAAGACCTGCAAATAGACACCATCATACTCAAGGACAATCATACATAAGGCAGCACGATGGCTCAGTGGTTAGCACTGTTGCCTCACAGAACTGGGAACCCTGGTTTGAATCTAGCCTCGGGCGACTGTATGTGGGGAGTTTGCACATTCTCCCCGTGTCTGTATGGGTTTTCTCGGATGCTCCAGTTTCCTCACACGTGTGCAGGTGTGGTGAAAGGGTTAAAATTGTGTCCCAATACATGTGTGAATCTAACCGAAAATGGAAGGTGTCGCTTAGTCCCGGTATGGGTTTTCTCGGATGCTCCAGTTTCCTCACACGTGTGCAGGTTAGGTGAATTGCCCATAGTGTTCAGGGATGTGTAGGTAAGGTGCACTAGTCAGGGGAAATGTAGAGTAAAAGGGTAGGGGAATAGGTTTGGGTGGGTTAATCTTTGGATGGATGGTGTGGACTTGTTGGGCCAAATGGCCTGTTTCCACACTGCAGGAATTCTATAATATTTGACCTGAGTGACTGCCAATTAATTTAATCCGTGTTTATTCAGAGTATCACAGGCCTCTGAGAGCCTCTGTTATGGCAGTACCCGCTGTGTAGCAGCTGTACATATTCGCAGTTAATACAGAAGTGTCTCTACTAGGCCTCCTGTCATAAGCAGACAGAAGAACTTTGCCTTTATGGCAATCATGCAAAATGAGTGCTTCTCAGTCAATGAGATATGTTTAATCTAGGTTCAGCAGCCACCCAGATAGCTAGTCCGTAACTAACAAGACAATGAATGAAAGATGTCCATGTGCACCTGCCACCCTCATTTGCCTCCCGGGCTCATCACCTTGTCACCAGTGAGGCCTCTCCAAGGCCATCTCAACATCCTCAGCTTCCTCAAAGGAGGAGGCTTCAATCTCCTCCTCTCCCAAGACGTCCATCCTCAGTGCAGAAACTAATAAACAAATCTCAGCAACAGATCATCAGTGTTCTCCCAGATACATCTGCGAAGTGCCTGTGTCATTCTGCAGAGATCCCAGTGACACCCTGAAAGGATCCATGTGCTAAGAAATTGAGGACCACTGTCGCTTTCAAGGCACCCGGGATTGGATTCCCTTCTTATCCAAGAGGATGTGGATAATTGTTCAGCAGCTGCCAGATGTAGGAGACATATTCCCAAGATAACTGAAGGGTCGTCAATATTGATGTTCTGTCAGATGGACATAGCTGTCTTGAACCCTGTACGCTTGATTTCAGGCCACACTCACTGTCAACAATCAGCTGGATTGTTTAGCCTCTACAGGCTAGTTTGCAATCAGTGCCAGCTCCTGCCTCCCCTGTTATTGTTAAAACAGGCGATGCCTGTGATTTTTTCTGAGAAGCAAGATGAATGGCAGGGCTGATCTGTGTCATCATGATATTACCTTCAGAGGATCTGCAGAGCAGTCATGTCAGGCAGATAGCCTTGTTTCTCTTACATTTTTCTGCAGCCTGCGCTGTCATGTCCAGGACAGTCTGTCCTAGCAATATTTTCCAAAGGCCTCACTCCTGTGTTCCATGGGGCATCACATCCTGTGCGGATAGCTCCTTGCCAACATGACATATACGTGGCAGCATAACACATTGCCTGTGTTAGTGAAAACTTGCCACTGCATCTTCCCATAAAAAAACAATCACATCACCTTCAGGGAAGGAAAACCTTTGGCCTTGGCATGATGGCCACTACCAATAAATTTATATGCCGCTTACCCCGGGTTCCTGTCAGCCTTCCTCCTGTATGACAGCAGGCTTGTGTCAACAGAGCGACTTACATGCATTACTTACTGCATACCTGAGAGATCATGGGACAGCAATTAGGAGAAATTATACTTTGGATCCAGGACATTAAGAGATCTGGTTAGAATTGGATTCACTCGCAGAGTAGAGGTACATTTGTATTGAAATTATTGGGGTAGCTGCCAATGACTGTCCATCTACTAGACTTCTGACTGATAGCGTTCCCTTCAGTTGGCCCAAACAAGACAATCCTGACATTCCCCGACTTTCCATGAGTTGGCCTCAGTTTGGACAATAATCCAGATAGGGCCTTCGCTGACTCAGATGGACTGTCACACTCCAGATACACTAGAGCACAATGCCACAATTCCACCCCACCAGACCCTGGACTGACTGAATCCCTAACACCCCACCCACTCCTCATCCCTTCAAGGACTGGCTGGAGCACCTCTTCTAGTGGACTCATTGTGCAGGATTCTTCATGTGCAGAATCAGAAGAAATAAAGATACATAAACTGTGCTATTTTGGTTTGTTTACGGTAACACAAATATACAAGCATGGTTTCAATATATGACTCCTTGAGATCCTTATATTGCTTGGAGAATCAGTGAATTGGAAACAAACAGGAACTTCTTGCAGTTACCATGATATATTCATGAGACAAATAAACTCCCTAAAACATCAGGACTTTAGACAGCCAGGTCATGTACAGCAGGATGAAACAAGTCATCAGTTAAGTCTATTACTGCACGGATCTGCCAGGAATTTACCATATTAGCTGCCACTAAGCATAAAAGGGTGATTGTTTTAGTTTGCATGAGATAGCATGAACGCAGGTGCTGTTAGCAGATTTCTCCATGGTAACTTTCATAACAAAGGTTCTTAATTTGACAACAATAATTGTACTCAGATATTAGTCTTAGCAGTTTTTATCCTCAAACTCTACATATGTGTGTTAATTAACATCAGTATTACATGTTATAACTACACCTAATCCACTGCCTGAAAGAAAATTGCTTTTGGTTCTCCTAGCTGCTTTCATGGCTGTTAGCTTTCTAAAGCTCACAAAGAGAACTTGAACTCCCACCTACTTCCTTTGGTCCCCCAAAACAACCCAGAAACCTTCTAAATTGTCTGCATGCCCCTGTGCCCTGTCAGGGATGTCTATTGCAGATTTCCCTATGGCACTTATCACACCAAAGAATTGTTAATCAGACAATAAATACTTTTCTTAACTCGTCTTATCATCATTGAACTTTAATATTGCATGAAAACAGGAGATGCTGTAACTATACTCAGCAGGTTAGGCTGTATCTGTAGAGAGAGGAAAACCAAGTTAATGCTGTGGATTTTCAGTGAGTTGAACTGATTTGGGACTTCATTAAAAATGGTGGGCAGGACCTGATTCTGTAAATCTAGCCACCTCATTTCTTTTTCTAGCAATGTTCATCAATGTAGAATAAGAATGCAGGGAGCCAGCATTTTTGTTGGCTTGGCTTTGGAGATGGGCAGTTTAAACTTCCTGCAATAATGATGGATCCAGACTCACGATTCACAGCCTCTCAAAACTGTCACTGAGCTGGAGCACACCGGCTTGAAAACATGTATTCAACATCGTGAATGAAATAGTTTCTTAACTTCTCATAAAGCAGTTATAGAGTCATACAGTCATGGAGATGTACAACACTAAAACACACCCTTCAGCTTAACTCATCCATGCCAACCAGAAATCCTAACCTAATCTAGTCCCATTTGCCAGCACTTGGCCCATAAACCTCCAAACATTACCTACAGTTGATTAATTACATGCCATTCACAGGATCTATATAAAAAGTGCTTATCCAATTCAGACCTCTTAATCTTGTGTAAATAAACAGACAAGAGGTGAAAAAACATTTGCAAAAAATAATGGGCTATTTCAAGGTAACATGGTCTCAAACAAAGCTTTCTCTTCACTCTGCAGATTTATTTACATTGTTTGCTGAGATCTAAATGTAATGACCATTCTTGAAACTCAGTCAAGCATTCATAATAAGGGCATATGTTTAGCGTGCTTTTATTGATAAAAAATTGTCAGATGATGAGTTCCCATCACAGTTGAGCCTGAAACTTTAATATATAGTTACTTTCAATAGTATTAACTTCTGTCCTTATAATAAGTAACAAACAATAATACGATATATTAACTCTCCAAAGTCTTGTTCAGTCTGATCAGGCTTGCAGTCTTTCTTGGATAAGTTTCCAACAATACCAAGATGTTTCTGATCGTTAACATGTCTCTTTCTTACACCAAATACCTGTTTTGCACTATATCCATGCATTGGCTATGTCTGCTGTGCCAGCAACTTTAAGAATTTACCTGCTTTAATCTTTTCAATTATCAGTTGAGCTCAACAAGGTTTGCTTACTATACTGTAATGTGGAAACATAGGAAATAGGAGTAGACCACTTTGATCCTTTGAGTCTGTACCTCAATATGATCATCGCTGAACATCCTGTTTTCTCCCCAAACCCTTTGATCCCATTTCATCCTAAGAACTATATCTAATTCCTTCTTGAAAACATTCAATATTTTGGTCTCAACCACTTTCTGTGGCAAAGAATTCCATTGGCTCATGAATCTCTGGGTGAGGGGATCCTTATCTCAGTACTAAATGGCTTATCCCGAATCCTTAAACGGTGACCAAGTGTTCTCGATTCTCTGGTCATTGGGACGATCCTTCCCATGTTTAACTTGTCTAACCATGTTAGCATTTTATAGATTTCTATGAGATCACTCCTGATTCTTCTAAAGTATTTTTTAACTAATTGAAGGGATGTGGCTGATGCTGGCTGGGCCGGGATTTATTACCCATCCCAAACTGAGCCTTGATTCAAGTGACCAGATAGCACACTTAAGAGTCAGCAACATTCTGTGGATGTGGGATCACATGTAGGCCAAGCCCAGTAAGGATGACAGATTGCCTTCCCTAAAGGACTTTTAAAAACCAGGTGGACTTGAGGAAACTAATAATTACATAGCCATCATTAGGCCTCTTTTTAATTCCAGATTTTTAAATTGAATTCAAATATCACCATCTGCCATGGAAGGATTCAAGCCCAATTCCCGGAGCATACGCCAGGGGTTCCAAATTACAGCCCAGTGGAATTACCACTATGCCCCCACCTCCCCACTATAATTCCAGTTTCTTTTCATAGGTGAGTCCTGCTGTCCCAAGAATGAGTCTGGTAAACCTTTGTTGCACTCTGTCCCTAGATAGAACTTCCTTCCTCGGATAAGGAAGCACACTGTACTCCAGGTGTTATCTCACCAAGGTCATGTATAATTGCGAGAAGAAATCCTTGCTCCTTTGCTGAAATTCTCTCACTATCATTTTCCTTGCTCACCACAAGGTGTACAAGGCCACCCAGGTCTTGTTGCACTTCCCCCTTTCGCAAACTATCACTATTCAACAAATAATCTGCCTTGCTTTTGTTACCAAAGTGGATAACCTCACATCTTTTTTACATCAAAATATACTTTAGTCATAAAGCAACTCTTTGTGTGTATGCATTGTGACAAAAGCAGTTTGGTTCTGTACAGTTATATATCAAGTAAATGAACAAAATACTAGGCTTTGACTCTATCCAAAAACCAAAGACCTCAGTGACACATCTCATACTAATGTTTGCATATATTGAGACATTGGGGGCATCTGATAACTTGAATGGCCTTTCCCCACTGCGCCTTGGCTGCAGCTGCCCCAAGCTTTAGTGCATCCCTTAGCACGTAGTCCTAGACCCTGGAATGTGCTCTCACATGTATCCACATTATATGTATCTGCCACGCATTTGCCCACTCACTACATTGTCCAAATCACACTGAAGCATCTCTGAATCCTCCTCACAGCTGAGATTAGAGTGGTGCTGGAAAAGCCCTTCTTGAAATGCCGATTTTACTGCTCCTCGGATGCTGCCTGAACTGCTGTGCTTTTCCACCACCACTCTAATCTAGACTCTGGTTGCCAGTATCTGCAGTCATTGTTTTTACCTATCCTCCTCACAGCTCATGAGGATTCTGAACTGCTGTTGTGGGACAGAGGTTTAGATGATCAGTAAAACAGTAGAGCTTCATGGTTCATTATACCTGTCCTTCTATCAAATGGACCTCAACATGTGGCCAAATATAGAAGGAGCCAAGACTCGGCTACTTTAAATAACCCACTTCATTGTTTTCCGATTCAACAAAGTAGGGAGTGTATCAGAATAACAGTGTAGTAGTGGATAGATGCCAACTGCAAATGCTTCAAAATGACTGGAAGTTGGCTAACGTGGTGCCACTGTTTAAGGGTGGTAAGGACTAGCCAGTGAACTATAGACCAGTGAGCCTGGAGTCAGTGGTGGGCAAGTTGTTGGAGGGAATCCTGAGGGACAGGATGTATATATATTTGGAAAGGCAAGGACTGATTAAGAATAGTCAACGTGGCTTGGTGCATGGGATATTACGTCTCACAAACTTGATTGAGTTTTTAGAAGAAGTAACAAAGAGGATTGATGAGGGCAGAGCAGTAGATGTGATCTATATTGACTTCAGTAAGGCGTTCGACAAGGTTCTCCATGGGACACTGGTTAGCAGGTTAGCTCTCATGGAATACAGGGGAAACTAGCCATTTGGATACAGAACTGGCTCAAAGGTAGAAGACAGAGGGTGGTGGTGGAGGGTTGTTTTTCAGACTGGAGGCCTGTGACCAGTGGAGTGCCACAAGGATCGGTGCTGGATCCACTACTTTTCATCATTTATATAAATGCTTTGGATGTGAGATTAAGAGGCATGGTTAGTAAGTTTGCAGATGACACCAAAATTGGAGGTGTAGTGGACAGTGAAGAGGGTTACCTCAGATTGCAACAGGATCTTGATCAGATGGGCAAATGGGCTGAGAAGTGGCAGATGAAGTTTAATTTAGATAACTGTGAGGTGCTGCATTTTGGGAAAGCAAATCTTAGCAGGACTTATATATGTAATGGTAAGGTCCTGGGAAGTGTTGCTGAACAAGCAGACCTTGGAGGGCAGGTTCATAGTTCCTTGAAAGTGGAGTTGCAGGGCGATAGAATAGTGAAGAAGGCATTTGGTATGCTTTCCTTTATTGGTCAGAGTATTGAGTACAGGAGTTGGGAGGTCATGTTGCGGCTATACAGCATATTGATTAGGCATGCTATTCTGGTCTCCTTCCTATCGGAAGGATGTTGTGAAACTTGAAAGGGTTCAGAATAGATTTACAAGGATGTTGGAGGATTTGAGCTATACAGAGAGGTTGAATAGAATTTAGATTAGAGTGGTGCTGGAAAAACACAGCAGGTCAGGCAAGTATCTGAGGTGCAGAAAAATCAATATTTCGGGCAAAAGCCTTTCCTGATGAAGGGTTTTTGCCCGAAACGTTGATTTTCCTGCTCCTCGGATGCTGCCTGACCTGCTGTGCTTTTCCAGCAACACTCTAATCTAAACTCTGGTTTCCAGCATCTGCAGTTCTCACTTTTGCCTCAGCGAGGTTGAACAGGCTGGCGGTTTTCCTTGGAGCATCAGAGGCTGAGGGGTGACCTTATCGAGGTTTATAAAATCATGAGCGGCATGGATAGGATAAATAGACAAAGTCTCTTCCCCTGGGGTGGGGGAGTCCAGAACTAGAGGGCAGAGGTTTAGGTGAGAGGGGAAAGATATAAAAGAAACTTAAGGGGCAACGTTTTCACACAGAGGGTGGTACGTGTATGGAATGAGCTGCCAGATGAAGTGGTGGAGGTTATTACAATTGCAACATCTAAAAAAACATCTGGATGGGTATATGAATAGGAAGGGTTTGGAGGGATATGGGCCGGGTGCTGGCAGATGGGACTAGATTGGGTTGGGATATCTGGTTGGCATGGATAAGTTGGACTGAACAGTCTGTTTCCGTGCTGTACATCTCCATGACAGGATTTGAAAGGTTTGCTCAAGCCACCACCATAGTCTGAGAAAAACCATTAAGTAAAGAAAGGTCCCTCTTCCATCAGTCCCAAGCCCTACTGCTAATGCATTAGGCCGAAGCCCCTTGCTAGATTGACTAAAGGGCCAAGGGTCAAGGGCCAAGATTAAGGGCAAAAAGGAAGCAAACATGAAATGCAGATGTCAATATGGATGTTTGTTGACAAACTAACCTGGCTGCAATGTATGTATGTGACTGTCAAGAAGATTGGAACTATAAAAAAAAATCTTGATTCAATATTACAAAGTTATACAGTGTATGAAGGTTAAGATTTCACTAATGGTCAGTTCTTCAGTACAGTGGTATGATATAAACATGAAATAGCAGTCTGAGTCCATCATGCCTGCTATAATATTCAAAAAGATCTTATCTGAAAATGTGGTTTTAACTCCACTCTCCTTGTCTACCCCCATAACCTCTGGTTCCCTTGTAGATCAAAAATCTACCTAACTCAGCCATGAATATATTCAATGACTCCATTGTTCCCTGTGGCCGAGAATTTGAAACATTAATGACCCTCTGAGAAAAGAAATTCCTCCTCATCTCCAGCTTAAATGGGAACCCCTTATTTTGAAACTACCATAGTTCTAGATTTCCTAAGAGGGGAGGCATTCTCAGTATTTTTCTGCTGAGACCCTCAGTATCTTGTTTCAATAAGATCACCTCTCATTCTTCCAAGTCCAATGGAGAAAGGCCCAACCTGCTCAACTTTTTTTTTCATAAAACCGCCTCACCCCTTGGGTCAGCCAAGTAAACCTTTTCAAAACTACATTCAATGTATGTGAGCCCTTCCTTAAGGAAACGGATAAAAACTGGACACAGTACTCTCGTTGCCATTGCCCAAGACGTCATTACTTTTATAGTGCATTCTCATTAGCCTTTCTAACCACTTGCTGTACCTACCCCATAACACTTTGTGATTCATGCACAAGGAACCTCTGGACTGCAACATTCTGTCTCCATTTTAAATAATATTCTGCTTTTCTATTCTTTCTGCCAAAGTAGGCAACATAATACTCGATCTGCCAGAGTTTTCCCAGTTATTTACCTTATCTATATCTCTTTTTAAACTCTTTGTATCCTCCTCAAAACTGGTTTTCCCACTTTTCTTTGTATTGTCAACAAATTTGCTATGAAATGGATTGTCCCTTCAACCAGGTCATTATCACAGATCACAAACCGTTGAAGCCTCAGCACTGGCCCTGTAGCACTGCATTATTTAGCTGGTCAATCTGAAATTAATTCATTTATCAAGACTTACTGTTACCTGTTAATTAGGCATTCCTTTATCTGTGCTGGTATATCGACCTCAATACCAACCATTTCAATAACCTTTGATGTGGCACCTTATCAAAAAGCTTCTACAAATTCAGTCTTTAGACCTGCTGTAGTGCTTATCAAAAACAATTTCCTTTTCATAAAATCATGTTGACTCTGCCTGCTTGTATAGTGATTTTCTAAATGTCTTGTGGCTGCCTCTTTCATAATGAATTCTAGCATTTTCCCAATGACAGATGTTAGGATAACTGGCCTTTGGTTGCCTGCTCTCTGCCTCACTCCACTCTTGAATAGAGGTTTACCTTTGTATTTTTTCAATCCACAGGAGCTTTCCAGAACTGAGAGAATATTAAAAGGTTAGAATTGCTGTATCCAATATCTCTGTGACCATTTCCTTTGGAACCCAAAGACACAGGCATCAGGTTTGTTTTGTCAAGTACTTTTTCTCTAGAGAATGAAATTGTTTTACGGACCTTCTCTCTTTTGCTTCTTAATGTTTCACTACAGAAGAACCTCGATTATCCAGCATTTGATTATCTGAATACCAGATCATCTGACAGGATCATAAGGTCCCGATGCTCGGTTAAACTATGTTATCCTGCATTCGATTATCTGGAATTGGATTAACCAAGTGAAATACTGCCTGCCTGTATCCTTTGGATAATCGAAGTTCCTCTGTATTCTTGGGTACTGTCTGTGTTTTCTGCAGTCAGGATAGATAACAACATCCCTTTTCAAAGTGCTCATCACTTTCCATTATGCACGGTGGCTCAGTGGTTAGCACTGCTAACCTCACAGCGCCAGGGACCAGCGTTTGATTCCAGCTGTGGATGAGTCTCTGTGCGGAGTTTGCACATTCTCCCCATGTCTGCGTGGGTTTCGTCCAGGTGCTCCAGTTTCCCCCCACAGTACAGGTTAGGTGGATTGGCCATGCTAAATTGTCCAGGGATTTGCAGGCTAGATGAATTAGCCACAGGAAATGCAGGGTTACAGGATACAGGAGGGGGCTGGGTCTGGGTGGAATGCTCCTTGGAGGGTCAGCTCAGATCGGATTGGCAAAACGGTATCCCTCCGCACAGTAGAGGGAATACCCTAGTTTCACACTCTAGGTGATGAATACTATTTCATTTTTTCTTGTTTATATAAATATCTTATATCTTAGAAATCTTAGAATCCCTACAGTGTGGAAACAGGCCCTTTGGCCCAACATGTCCACACCAACCCTCTAAATAGTCTCCCACCCAAACCCATTGCTCTATATAGTCTCCCTGACTAATGCATCTAACCTACACATCCCTGAACACTATAGGCAATTTAGCATGGCCAAATCACCTAACCTGCACATCTTTGGATCCTGGGAGGAAACCGGAGCTAGAAGGTTAATGCCCTTAGCTACTCAGCCAGCATAGGTTCTACCATCTTCTCTCTGCTACCTCACACTCACTCTGCGTCTGCTACTTTACAACCCCCACCCCCAACAAGGCTCATAAACTGACATTCTCACCATCAGCTGCAACATTTTCCCTCACTCACTCTCGTCCACACCAATCCCTGACACCACTAACACTGTATGCTCTCTGCAATGCCTACTCTCTCACTCAAAACAACTAGCAACATATCCCCCAGTCTGCTAGCACTACCAGCTGGGTCATCCACTTTCTTCTCCCTCAATCCCTCCCGTTTCCTCATTCCAAGATTTAACAGCTCACAATAGGGCAGACTGAGCCAAAACAGCTGGCAGGCTGCCTGACATTTGGCACCTTATCCCTTATAAGAAAAAAATTCCAAATGCCTGACTGAACATGTTAATCCACTAGACCGATATCAGAGACGCCCTCATTGTGGTAACCCCCCCTTTACTGAAGGGGGCTCCTTTGACCTGACTGCTTCCTGTTGACAACCATGACAAGTTTCTGGCTTCGTGTCTGTGCTAACTGGCAAGGAAAGACAAAACAGAAAGACTGGATACCTGGTAGTTCTAGCTGAGGGGATAAAGCACAAAAAGGCAAGGCAAGACAAGGATGCTACGGACACTCAGATAGGGTCATACTGAGTGAGCACTAAGCGAGACTGCAAAAGGGTTGTAGCCTGATCAAGCCCATGGGCTGGTTGCCTGTCCCTCTGCATGAACTGTCCTTCCAGCAGAATTACAATGAAATGTGCCAATGCACCCTCAGGGAGACTAATGAAATGCCGATGCACATTCTATAAGTGTGCAGGCCCCTCTAAGGTTCCACCCATAGATTGTACATTATTGAAAGAGGCCATTTGGCCTGCCAGCTCCATGCTGGTTGTTTCCAAGTGTGATTCAGCTGGTCCCACTTCTCTGTCTTTTCAGTGTAACTAGAGATAAATCCTTTATCTTTTATTAGAAGTTTGTCAGACTATAAGCACACCACATCTGACCTAGCTCTATTCACTTTCTAATATGTTGAAACAAATGGTCTGATGTTGTGGTCTGTACTGTACTATAAGGCTGGAGAGCAGTAAGCTTAAAACTTGCCAAAAGAACATTGGATCATCTTGCAGGATTTCTTGACATTGGTTTCATTATGATATTCCAACAAATTCTGGCCAAGAATGGAGTTGCTGACTGTGGCTCATTTTCAGTGAGGAGGGATTGGAAATAATACAACAAATTACTGATGTGTTCTTAAACACAACTATTGCTGGGCAAAGACAAAATGTAAATGTAATAACAGAATCAAACAGTATCTTTTGTTTTTTAATTGCTGCTTTGGAGGAGTTTCTACAGAAAGAACTTTTGAGTCTGCTCTCCTAAAGATGGTAGACAGGATAACCAAACAACATGGTGAGCAGATCGAAAGACTGCTGATATTCGCAGGAAAATCGGGTATGAAAAAGGAGTCTCATCTGATCATGACAAACCAACCAAATAAGCAGATTGCACGCAGGACTTTTCTCTCCCCATTGCAAACTACCTTCAGAATTCCAAACTTCAGGCAGATATTTATACCACTTAGAGAGCACATATACTTTGCTCACTGACACCGTCTCTGGCTTTTATACCTTGTCATTGTACCTCTTTTGCCACCCCCCCTCACCCATCACATATTATATCAAACAGTTAGCACTTAGAAGTGCTAAGATATGTCATGAGATCTGCCCAACAGAACATAAAGGTCTGCTCCGAGGAGCTAACTGGGCTTTTCCACTACTGGTTGTAAGTGCAAACTCCATGTAGCAATCAGGAATTTGTACCTTGTCTTAAGTTAAGCCTGATGTCTTACAAGACACTATCATATCTCAGTGGTGATGTAACAATGTAAAAAGGTTAAAGCTTAATAAGCAGTTATCCATGATTGAGCCAATCTTCTGCTGAGGACTTTGTGTGGGATTTCTTCTCCACATGGCAGATGACGTGAAACTTGGAAGAGCTATAAACTGTGAGGTGGACAGTGTGGAACTTCAAAAGGACATTGACAAGTTGGAGAGGGCAGATAGGTGGCAGATAAAGCTCAATGCCGAGAAGTATGTGGTGATGCACTTTGATTTTAAAAAAACTTTGAAAGACAATATAAAACAGGGGGCTGTTATGAAGTTGAAGGTGTGTACTGTACCTTCAAGACAGAATGAAAGCTGAAAACCTGGCAAACATTGGTCATGTGACCGACTAGCAAGCACAAAGTGTATTGGACAATTTGAAGGTATAACATTTGGGCTGTAACCTAGATACATGAATTGTTTACACAGCAGTTCAAATTTAACTATAGTTTAAATTATGCCCCAAGATAATAAAAGCCAAATCGAATTTGAATTTTAGTGTTTTGACAACATCAAACCAATGAGACAATCTGATATTTGGAGTAGAAAAAGCTGGCATTTTGGGCAGTTAGGCAGAGAAAGAACACCTTCTACTATCAAAAGACTGCTATTCAAAAATGCTCTTTACTAAAGGTACCTTTTTCATATGAAAATTCTGTACAGCAGAAGACTGAAGACGACCAAGGGAGATGTACAAACAGGAAAATCAACACCAGAGATGACAGCCGCTGTCTGGTTTTGAAAATTGATTTGCTGTAAATTTATTAGAGGCCTTATTGGATCAGTATATTGTTTTAGAGTGGGGAGGTAGATAAACTTTTAAGAGAAAGGAGGTTTAGAGTTGTAAATAGTTATTGTTTAATGTTCACTTTGGAGTTAAAGAATAAAATTGTTTTTTTAAATTTAAATAGTGGAATTTGGATAGTTCTGTCACTCAACCTTTCACAGATTATGAGGCAAAGTGAACTTTTCTGTATGTTTGGTTTAATTAGCAGAAGGGTTTACAGCCATGTTGTAATAGGGTACAATTTGAAAGGGGGTGTAAGAGCACAGGAACCTGGGTGTAGATGCCCACAAGTCTTTGAAGCAGGTGGATTCGGTTGCATTAATAGTGTCATAGAGTTCATGAGTAAGGAAGTGATATTAAACTTACATAAGATAATAACAGAAACAAAAACAAAACAAAATCAGAAGTTGCTAGAAAAACTCAGCAGGTCTAGCAACATCTGTGAAGAGAAATCAGCTTTTTCTTCGGGTCCGGTGCCCCTTCCTTAGAAGACACTTATTAGATCTTAGATGGAATGTTGCGGACAGTTGTTGGTGCCACATTATAGGACAACCATGAATGCGCGGAGAGAGTGCAGAATATAAGCATGGTTTCAGGAATAAGAAACTTCAGCATTGAGGATAGGTTCAGGAAGTTGGAATAGCTTTCCTTGGAGAGAAATCTGAGAGTAGATCTGATTGAGTCTTTCAAAATCATGAGTGGGCTGTATGGAGTAGATACGAGAAGCTGTTCCCACATGTAAAAATAATGAGCGCTTATAGATTTAAAGTGAAATGCAAAAAAAGCAAGCTTGACATTAGGAAAAACATTTTCACACAGTGAGTTGTATGGGTATGGAACTACCCTGCCTGGAAATGTGATGAAGTATTCAAGAGAGTATCGGATGATTATATGGTTAGAAATGATATTCAGGGATTTAGGAAAATGCAATAGAACCAATGTGGTCATAACAGGCCTAATAGAGTCATGGAATCAAAAGGTACCAGCACAGAAATAGACCCTTCTGTCCAACTCGTCTATGCCGACCAGATATCCTAAACTAATCTAGTCTCATTTGTCAGCACTTGGCCCATATCTCTCTAAATCCCTCCCATTCATATACCCATCCAGATGCCTTTTAAATGTCGTAATTGTACCAACCTCCACCATTTCTTCCAGAACACACACGCACATCACCCTCTGCGTGAAAATGTTGCCCCTAAGGTCTCTTTTAAATATTTCCCCTTTCATCCAAAACCTATGCAGTCTAGTTCTGGACTCCCCTACCCGAGAGAAATGATCTTGTCTATTTACCCTACCCATGCCCCTCATGACATTATAACCCTCTCTAAGGTCATCCCTCAGACTTCGACGCTCCAGGGAATGGGTTCCTTCTGTACTGTAACAATTCTGTAACTTTGTGACATGGTATCAGTAACTTAGGCTAATACCAATAAGTAGGATTGGTAGCAGTGAATTGACCCAGAGTATCCTCGATGATTTCGGCTGACATGACTACAACAGATACCATGTCAATAACAGGGTGGATTTCACCATACATACCAACACAGAGCTTCCCTTTTGTTCTCCCCTTCATTTTCTCATGTTCAATATCTATTCTGTTTCTAACATTTGCTCAGTTTTGATGAAAAATCACAGAATTAAATGTTATCTGTTTCTCTCTCCACAGATCAGTTGAGTTTCTTTGGTGCTTCAAGTTTTTTTCCAGATATCTAGAATCTGTAGTATTTAGTTTTTTGACTTCCTTCTAGTGTCCATCTAATTTCTTGTTCCTGCAGCCACAGCAATTGGAAAGATATGATGGGCAGATCAGTGACAGATGGAGTACTGTATAACCATGAAAAGTGGGAAATGATGACTTTGGATAAAGTAACAAGATAAGAGAGTACTTGATGAATGGTAGAATCCCAGGGAGCTCAGAGGAACAGAAGGATTTTGAGGTTCCTGTCCACAGTTCCCTGAAGGGCGATGGAGTGGTTAATAGAGTGGTTAAGAAGGTATATGGACAGTTACCTTTATCAGTTGTGGCATAGATTATAAGAGCAGGGAGGTTTATGTTAGTGCTATATAGGACTTTGGTTAGGCCACAGCTAGAGTACTGTAGTGCAGTTCTGGTCACTGCATGTAAGGAGGATGTGATTGCACTGTAGGGGAGGTGCAGAGGAGATGGACTAGGATGCTACATGGGTTACAGCATTTTGGCTATGAAGAGAGGATGGAGAGGCTCAGGTTTCTTTCTTATGGCACAGAAGGTCAAAAGGGGATGTGATCTAAGATGAGGAGGAACATGGACACAGTGAATAGAAGCAGCTATTCCCCTTAGTTGGAGGGCCAATCACAATGGGGGATCATTTTAAGGCGAAGGGCAGGAAGTTTAAATGAAATTTGAGGACATATATTTTCACCCAGAGGGTGGTGGGAATCAGGAATACACTGCTTCGAGGTCAGTAGTGGCGGGAAAGATCACAAAGTTTGAAAAGAAATTGTGGATGAACACTTGAAATGTCATGACATTCAAAGCTATGGGGCAAGTCTGAAAAGTGGGATTAGTTTAGATAGATCAGTGCAGATTCTATGAGCCAAAGGCCTCTTTTGTGCTATATGTCTCTATGACAGCCCATAACATTTCTGAGAAAAAATACATTTGGGGTGCCTGAAAGTTACTTATGAAAAATGTGAATAGATTGAACATTACAAGTCTGATGATTTTCTTATCAGGGCTAACTGAAAAAATATGAAAATCAATTCAAGAAATTTTATTGGAATGATAAGACATCTAAAATTTACATTGTCTTTTAATTTCCATTAACCAGCTATTGCTGGTTGCACTTACAGAAGGATTAGCAATTACAAACAAGAACATCCAAAGTAAACATTAAAAATACTACCTTCTAGGACCACTTTGTCACTCAGTCAGTGTATGGTCCGATAGCCTGCTGCTTCTCCAACAGTACTATAGTGAACACACTACATTACAGTTTCAATACATCTGCAACCAGGGTAGTTCTCAACTCAAGGCAAGATAAAAGTGCACAGGATCAAGGCCACTTAAGCAACTCGATGCTGCTCAATTTTGAGGCACAGAAAACCGTCAGATAAAGTGTGGCTTAGACATAGTGTCTACTTTTCAGAAACCATTAGCAGCTGTTTCAGTACAAATTGAGATATTTGACTTGCCAGTTCTTAATTTGTAAAACAAAACAAAAACAAAAATCAAGAATTTGGGTCTTATCGACAGTAATTATTCACTGAACCCAACACCTGCAAAACAAAAATTCATTCTATGATGAAGCTTACGATGATGCTCGCTTCTGCTCTGCGAAGGGTGATTCATAAGCTTCCATAGGTGGGCAGGAACAGACCAAATGCTGATCGCCGTAGAGGTCATCAATTCGAGCAATTGTCGGCCAAAATTTGGTTTCTGGTTTCACAAATTGCTGAAAAACAGTATGTTTTACGTAAGTATACGTAAAGGTATTCCTGAAGAAGGACTTATGCCCGAAACGTCGATTCTCCTGTTCCTTGGATGCTGCCTGACCTGCTGCGCTTTTCCAGCAACACATTTTCAGCTACGTAAAGGTACAAGTATACTCCATTTTGAACAAGCAGCGAGGAGAGAGGGCGGACAGAAACGAGGGCTGCCAGGTAGGTCAACTTTTCCTACTTAAAAAAGGGACTTATCTTGAAAGTCGGGCTTCCATTTTAAACAGAGCGGCGAGGAGGGAGGGCAGAGAGAAGCGAGGGCTCCCGGGAAGTTTTTAAGTGGGTGAGATCTAAACCTAAGACCCTACACCATAGGGCCTCCCTCCCACCCACCTCCTCTAACCTTACTAAAAGTCTGTAAATTTGGTAAGTTTTCAGGTTTTCTCACTTCTTTTTCTTTTCTTCTCTTCCTTGTTTAGTCCTGTGTGGGCTTTCAGATTAGCGGGTTATGGCTGATAGGGCAGTTGCATGTTCCTCCTGCAGAATGTGGCAGGTGAGAAACACGATACAGGTCTCTGCCGACCACATCTGCGGCAAGTGCACCCAACTCCAGCTCCTCAAAAACAGAGTCAGGGAACTGCAGCTGGATGAACTGCGGATCATCTGGGAGGCTGAGAATGAAATTGAGAGGATGTACAGGAAGGTGGTCACTCCTCAGACATAGGATAAGGACAGCTGGGTTACAGTCAGAGGGAGGAAAGGGAACAGATACAGCAGGGATCCCCTGTGGCCGTTCCCCTCCGTATTAAGTATACCGTTTTGGATACTGCTGGTGGGAACGGCCCACCAGGGGAAAGCCATAGTTATCAGGTCTCTGGCACTGTGGCTCAGAAGGGAAGGGGGGAGAATAGAAAAGCGCTAGTGGTAGGGGCCTCAATAGTTGGACAGCTTGACAGGAAACTTTGTGGTCAGGAACGGGACTCCCGGAAGGTATGCTGCCACCCCGGTGCCAGGTTTTGGGATGCTGCTGATTGGGTTTACAGGATTTTGAAGGGAGGGTGAGCCGTCAGGAATAGTGGTATATATTGGCACCAATGATATAGCCAGGAAAGGAATTGAGGATGTGAAAAGTGACTACAGAGAGTTAGGTTGGAAGCTGAAGAGCAGGACGAGTACAGTAGTGATCTCAGGTTTGCTACGAGTGCCACAAGACAGTTCCTCACCTCACTGTCAGTGAGTGCAGCTTAACACGTGGCTGCGAGGCTGGTTCAGGAGGGAGGGCTTCAGATACTTAGACCATTGGGATGCCTTCTGGGGAAGGTGGGACCTGTACATGAAGGGTGGGTTGCACCTGAACGGGGAGGGGGGGCGGGGAGAACAAATGTCCTGAGTGGGAGATTTGATCGTGTGGTTCAGGAGGATTTAAACTAGTTTGGCATGGGGGTGGGAATCACAGCTCCATACCTGAGAGGGGAGTAGCTGTAGATGGGGCAGTGACAGGATGTAGCGAATCTATCGGGAAGGTTTTTCACGTGATAAAACAAAGGGATTGGTTAAAAAGTGTGTCTGCTTTAATGCAAGGAGTGTCAGAAACAAGAGTGATGAACTTAGAGCATGGATCAGTACTTGGGAATAGGATGTTGTGGCCATAACGGAGATGGGGGTTTCACAGGGGCAGGAATAATTGCTTGATGTTTCAGGGTTTAGATTAGTTAAAAGAACAGGGAGGTTGGAAAAAGAGGAGGGGGCGTAGCATTGCTAATCGGAGAGTGTATCACAGCTACAGAAACAAAGGTTGTTAAGGAAGATTTGTCTACTCTACGGTGTCAGCATAGGTCGAAGTTAGGAACAGTAAGGGAGCAGCCACCTCACTGGGGGTTTTCTACAGACCCCCTAATAGCAGTAGGGACATGGAAAAACTCATAGGCCAGTAGATTTTGGAAAAATTCAGATGTAGCAGGGTTGTTGTTATGGGTGACTTCAACTTTCCCAATATTGACTGGAACCTCCTTTGTGCAGATGGTGTGGATGGAACCATTTTTGTCAGATGCATTCAGGAGGGTTCGCTTACTCAGTACGTAGACAGGCTGACGAGGGGAGGGGCCAATTTGGATTTGATGCTCGGCAATGAGCCAGGACAGGTGTCAAAACTTGCGGTGGGAGAACACTTTGGTGACAGTGATCACAACTGCCTCACACTCTCCAAGGCTATGCTAAATGTAAGAAGCAGTTACCAAGGGATTAAATTTAATTGGGGAAAAGGAAATTATGACGCTAACAGACAGGAGTTGGGAAGTACAGATTGGGAGCAATTGTTTCACAGAAAGGGCAAACAGACATGTGGAGACTATTTAAGGAGCAGTTGTTGTGAGTGATGCACAAATTTGTTCCTTTGAGACAGGTAAGAAGGGGGAAGATTAAGGAACCTTGGATGACGAGAACAGAGGAACTGCTCGTCAAAAGGAAGAAAGCATCTTACGTAAAGTGGTGGAAGCAAGGATCTAGCACAGCTTTAGAAGATTACAGGCTTATTAGAAAGGAGCTCAGAAGTGGACTGAGGATGGGGCATGAAAAAGGCTTGGCAGGAAGGATGAGGGAAAGCACAAAGGCATTTTACTCACGCATGGAGAATAAGGGAATGATTAGGGAGAAGGTAGGGCTGGTCAGGGATCGTGTGGGAACTTGGGTGTGGAGTCTGAGCAGATAGGGGTTTTTTTTGCTTTGGTTTTCACTAAGGAAAGGAACCTTGTCGTGAATGAGAACTTTGAGGAGCTGGGAAACAGGCTTGAACAAATCAAGATTGAAGAAGTTGATGTGCTGGAAATTTTGACAAACATTAAGATTGATAAGGCCCCAGGGCCAGACCAGATTTATGCTAGGTTGCTCCAGGAAGCGAGAAAGGAGGTTGCTAAGCCGCTAATGAAGATCTTTGCATCCTCATCTCCACGGCAGTCGTACTGGAGGATCGGAGGGAGGCGAATGTTGTTCCTCTTTTCAAGAAGGAGAATAGGAAAATCCCTGGCAATTACAGTCCAGTCTGTCTTACGCCTGCGGTCAGCAAAGTTTTGGAAAGAACTCTGAGGGATACGATTTATGACTATTTGCAAAAGCAAAGCGTGATTAAAGGCAGTCAGCGTGGCTTTGTTGGGAGCAGGTCATGCCTCACAAATCTTATTGAGTTCTTTGAGGAGGTGACGAGACAGGTCGACAAAGGTTGAGCAGTGGATGTGGTGTATATGGACTTCAGCAAGGTATTTGATAAGGTTCCCCATGGTAGGCTCATTCATAAAGTCAGGAGGTATGCGATACAGGGAGATTTGGCTGTCTGGATTCAGAATTGGTTGGCTGACAGAAGGCAGAGAGTATTTGGCAAGTATTCTGCCCGGAGGTCAGTGTTGAGTGGTGTCCCACTGGGCCCTGTTCTTGGGCCTCTGCTCTTCGTAGTTTTATAAATGACTTGGATGGAGGAGGTTGAGGGGTGGGTTAGTAAATTTGCTGATGACACAAAGGTCGGAGGTGCCATTGATAGTATCGAAGGCTATTGCAGGCTGCAGCATGACATAGACAGGATGTAGAGCTGGGCTGAGAAATTGCAGATGGATTTCAACCTGGATAAATGTGAAGTGATGCATTTTGGAAGGTCAAACTTGAATGCTGAATACAGGATTAAAGACAGGATTCTTGGCAGTGTGGAGGAACAGAGGGATCTTGGTATTCAACTGCATAGTTCCCTCAAAGTTGCCACCCAAGTGGATAAGGTTGTTAAGAAAGTCTATGGTGTTTTGACTTTCATTAACATGTTTTGCTGCGAGGTTTTGCTACAGTTCTACAAGACCCTGGTGAGACCACATTTGGAACATTGTGCCCAGTTCTGGTCGCCCTATTATATGAAAGATACGGAAGCTTTGGAGAGGGTACAAAGAAGGTTTACCAGGATGCTGCCTGGACTGGAGGGCTGGAGGTTGACTAAGCTCGGACATTTAAGCGACGGCAGGACATGCACATGGACAGCAGTGAATTGAGGGGCACGTACGTTAGGTTATTTTATTTTAGATTAGGAATAATCCTCGGCACAACATCATGGGCTGAAGGGCCTGATCTGGGCTGTACTTTTCTATGTTCTATACAAATCAGTGCAAGACTTATACACTTAATGGGGAATGTTGCTAAACAAAGAGACCTTGGAGTTCAGGTTCATAGTTCCTTGAAAGTGAAGTTGCACTCAGATAAGATAGTGAGGAAGGAGTTTGGTATGCTTTCCTTTATTGGTCAGTGCATTGAATATGCAAGTTGGGAGGTCATGTTATGGCTGTACAGGACCTTGGTTAGGCCACTTTTGGAATATTGTGTGAAATTCTGGTCTCCCTTCTATAGGAAGGATGTTGTGAAACTTGAAAGGGTTCAGAAGAGATTTATAAATATGTTGCCAGGGTTGGAGGATTTGAGCTATAGGGAGAGGCTGGACAGGCTGGGGCTGTTTTCCTTGGAGCATGGGAGGCCGCAGAGTGACCTTATCAAGGTTTATAGAATCACGAAGGGGCATAGATAGGGTAAATAGATGTGGTCTTTTCCCTGGGGTGAGGTAGTCCAGAACTAGACTGCATTTGCTTAAGGTGAGAGAGAAAATAGTTAGAAGAGACAAAAGGGGCAACTTTATGACTTAGAGGGTGGTGCGTGTATGGAATGAGCTGTCAGAGGAAGTGGTGGAAGCTGATACAATTACAACATTTAAAAGGCATCTGGATGGATAAATGCATAGTAAGGGCCAAATGCTGGAAATGGGTCAGATTAGGATGTCTGACTGGCATGGATGAGTTCGACTGATGGGTCTGTTTCCATGCTGTACAACTCTATGACTCTATATGCGTTACTCAATACAACTTAGCTGACAAATATTTTACAGTTCCTGAAATACAATGAAAACTAAAGGTTGCAGGGCTGGTGAAAGCTGAAACCATTTTTATGAAGTAGGCAGTGATTAAAACCCTCAAAATGAGAAGTAGCATTATTGTGTCATGTTTTGCCTACAAGTGAAAGATATAGATGATTTTCTCCCCCTAATTACCAAGCCATTTAATGTGCCCTTCCCCAAAAAAAGAAAACTGGCCATAAAGCCAGAGACATAAGCACCTAATGAATTATTGGAAAAGGGTTGTGAATGCAGGTTAAAACCAAACTGTAGCAAATTATTAAGATCAAGACCTTTACAACATTCCAAAATGGACACTCACAGCATCAGCTGAACTGGCTTGGAACCACAATATAAAGAAACAGTGTCAGTATCTGCTGAGGTCAGTTACACAGCCAAGAATGTTTGGACACAGAGATATACACAACTGCAATAATCTACTTGGCAGGATCAGTTAAAATTCCAGAACGTGCAACGTTCTTGGAGTGGTATGCAATTTCTAAACATTGTGTTAATAGGGCACAGACAATCCACACATGCACATTTTAAACAAGAATAAAAATTTGAAAATGCAGCAGGTTAAAAATTGGGGAAACATGGTGATGACAAGTTTGGGCTCAGGAAGCAGAGCCTTTAACCACGTTGTTTAGTGCTCTTTAAATACAAACAAAACAAGGGTTCGAGAAGGGAAATGGGCACTCTTTTTGCAAGGGCAGATAAGACAGTCAAGTAGATGCTTGTGCATCAATCAAGTAGATGCTTGTGCAGTCAAAGAAAGCCAAAAATGGAAAACCAAAAATGGCAAGGGCCACATAATGTGGCATGCTAACATGCTTGTGGAAATAGAGCTACTGAAACAATGGTATGTACCATACACATATTGAGCCCCAGATAATATAATTGCTTTTGTCTTTACATTTAGAGACGAACTTACCAATGGGAATGCAGCTTGCTCTCGAGAGTAAGGACGGTCCCAAATTGGAGCAGCAATGCAAGCCAGTGTGTGTGGAGACATCTTTAAAAGAAAATAACATGTGCGTTTTTACTCCTAAATAAGATTTTTAAAAAAATCAGTAAGTGGAAAAGAAGAAAGACAGACTGCAGTGGAGTCAGTGAAAATTCATACACCACTGTTTACCGTGACATTCTCTGCCCATTCCACAGATGGTCAGCCTTCCAAATGGGAAACAAAATTGCCCAAGATGTAAATGGGAACTAAGCTCAATGGCTACATTTGTGGATGACATTAAGGTAATGAAGGCAGTCACCTCCAAAACCTGAACAGGATAAGCTGTAGAAAGATTTGGTCTCAACAAACAAAATCAGAGCCGATGTCGGCCACTTGTACCCGCTGGTGTGCTCTGCCATTTGACAAAGATCATGGATGATCTGATTGCAGCCTCAATGCTACCTTTCCTGTCCTCCTATAACCTTGTCAATCAAGGATCTAACTCAGTCTCAATAATATATTCAATGACCATCACTTTCTGGAGAAGAGAATTCCTCAGACTAAAAATTCTCTAAGAGGAAATAAATCCTTTCCATCAGTATCTTAACGGGAGGCCCCTTATTTTTAAACTTTGCCCCGAGTCTGCCCCACAAGGACAAACATCCTTTAAACAGCCATCCCCTCAAATCCCTTCAAAGCCTTATATGTTTCAATAATATCACTTCTTAACTGAAGAGGTATTTATAGTATCAAAGGCACAGGAGCAGAATTAGGCCATTCAGCCCATTGAATCAGCTCTACTATTTGATCATGACTGATATGTGTTTCAAGCCCATTTTTCTGCCTTCTCCCGGTACCCTTGGATCCCCTTATCATTCAAGAACCTATCTATAACGGTGTTAAATACACTCATTGACTTAGTCTCCACAGCTCTGTGCAGCAATGAGTTCCAGAGACTAACCACACTCTGGCTAAAGCAATTCCTTATCTCAGTTAGAAAGGGACATCCTTTCATTCTGAGGCTGTGACCTCAAGTCGTATTCTTTCCTAGTGGAAATATCTCCACATCCATTCTATCAAGGCCTCTCAGAATTCTGTTAGTTTCAAATCGCCCTCATCCTTCTAAACTCTATCGAATAAAGGCAGGAAGCCCTCAACCACTCCTCTTATGTCAAGTCCTTCTTCCCTGGAATCATTATTGTAAACCTTTTCTGGAACCCCTGGAACACCAGCACATCCTTCCTTAGATATGGGGCTCAAAAGAAAATTTTGCAATCTGTTCAAAGATGTTATTACAATCTGGCATGCGTGGGACTTGAACCTGGTTTCCTTGTTCACAGGTAGGGACACTACCACTGCAGTACAAGCATTCTTACTTCTCATTCTCCTAAACTCTGAAGGATTTAGGCTCCACTTGTCTAACACTATTTCAGAAGAAAGCCTCATTGCAGGAATCTGTTGTATGAATTGTCTCTACACTTCCTTTGGTGCAATTTTATCCTTTTAAAAAATGTCTGTTTTGTAGCCAAGAGTATGTCCAGACATTACACCTTCCTCACTGAAAAAGAGGGCCATGGAGACAGCCAATCACAGATGATTCAATGTGTCAATTCCCTGACCAGTCAGCACTGAATTACCTGGTTTGAATTTAATCTGTTAACTAAGACTAGTGCATTGTCACATCAACCAATAATCAATTGGCACCCTTTCCTTAAGTTGTATAAATTGTTGCTTCCTTTCGGAATTGATTTTCTTGTAATTCAGAACTGATGAGAACAAGACAAAAGCTTCCTGTGTCTTTTTAGGGAAGTTTAAATTATTTTTAAATATGGAAACCATTTATAATCCATGGCTCTTGCAACAAACACAAACATGCTATTTGCCTTCTAAATTACTTGCTCAATCTGCTGATGTACCAGGACACACAGTTCCCTCTGTACATTGTGAACTGTAATCTCTCTCCATGTAAATCATATGCTGCTTTTGTATTTTTTCCGCCAAAGTGCAGAAAATCACATTCATCAACATTATTCCTCACCTGCCAAACTTTTGTCCATTCACTTAATCTGCCTATACCTCTTTGTAGACTTCATCCACCAAAAGCTCTTTATTTCGTGAAGATGCCAAATTGTTCTTGGGAATCCAAGTATTTACTTGTTCTCTTCATCTGTCTTGCTTGTTACTTCCTCAAATAATTCCAATCAGTCTGCATGAGTAATTTGAAATATGCCTCATATTAGGAGTAAGTCGATTCGTGAATTTGGTCTTTAAGGTTTTAGAAGGATTTCTATGTTCTAAGAAGGTTTACCACAACCCATTTTTCCTAAACTGCTGAAATGACTCAACCTTGAGGCTTGGCTGCAGCATCGAAAGGTAAACTCTTAAAAAGGAGCCATGACATTTCCTCAAACCTTGTCTTTCTGTTCCATTTGCTCTTCCCCCTTCTGCCAACAGCATAAAAACCAGCATTTTCCAGTTCTTTTCAGTTTGGAAGAAGACCCATATTTTGACTTGAAACAATAACTCCATTTCTCTCTCCACAGATGGTGCCAGATCTGTTGAGTTTCTCCAGCATTTGTTTTCAATTTCACCTCCTGCTTTTACAGGTCTTTTCCCTGTACAGCATCCACCCAGCCACCCACAACAATTTGCCATGAGATCCTGGTGGGAAAAAATGTTTGGAAATCCTACTGATAAAGATTGATTGCTACAATCTATTAACAACATTGTCATCATTATACGTGTAAGTAGCAGGATGGCAGAAGGCAAACCTGATAGAATATAATCTTCTGTCTGGCATTTCCTATTGTTTTACAGTTAAAAGCTGTCATAGCACTGTGTATTGTAAGCAATGCCAGGTTATGCCTTTATAGTGTCATTTGAAAATGACTGCTAAATAATTGTGCAACTCACTTTGAAGTCATTCATAATGGAAACGTCTACAACCTAAAACTTTTCCACCCAACCACTCGGATTTAGTTCAGGACAATCATTCTATCAAAACTCGAACTCAAGACAAATATTCCAAACTACGTTCCAATTGCAGACGTTCACAGCAATGTCTGACCTCTGCCCCTGCTTACCCCAAACCGACAAACTAAATCATTTCATTAGTCTCAGCACCTTAACATTTCCAGTCTGCAAAGATTGGGAAGTGACTCTGAATTAAGATACAAACACTGCTTGTCTGATCTATATCTGGTAGTGAGACCAGCCTCAAAACTTTTGACATTTGAAGGGTTGAACCATGAGCTCATAGGCAAAGATGAAAGGAGTACAGTAAAAGATTTATGGTCTTATGTGATGATGGTTGCGCATCCCCCCATTAGAACACTGTCTACAATTCATAAAGCAACAGTATGAAGTATCTGGATCTGAATAAGGAAAAGTTCTTAACTAGTGATCTGGTGAGGATAATGAGGCTTCTAATTTAACAAATAATGCGCTTTGATAGCATTGTACACTCATTGTTGGGACACTACAGTACAGTATACTTCTCACTTATGAAACCACAGAGAAAATTCTCAACTGAATTCCAAAGCTCCCACCAACACACAAGAACTTAGGGAGCACTTGTCCTAATGAAGTAACCACATACAGCCGTTATAATTCCATCAATAGATTTAATTACTGACTGCATACTGAAACTATCTGAAACATAAATCTCATGTAGTATTAGCTAATTACAGCAAGAACACTATTGCATTGTACGAGGATTTGTTTTCACAGTATTCCTAGTTTCCCATTCAACACATGGCATGTTGGCACAACAAGTGTTTTATCAGGCATTGCTGACCACCAGTTACATGGAGACTTTTTTTAAAAAAAGGCCCTCAAGTTACATTGCCTGACAGGCAAAATTGTTTGACTAATTTATTTACTGGAACTATAGTCACAATCTGGTGATAGCAAATTATCAGTCTATTTGGGAAAGGGATACAGCATGAAGCAGAGTATAAAACAGACTGGGTCAGCGTTGAGCACCTCCACCCAAGATTAATTTCCTTGGTTCTGAAGAAGGGTCAGTGGACCTGAAATGTCAACTCTGATTTCTCTCCATTGATGCTGCCAGACCTGTTGAGATTTTCCAGCCATCCCCTTTTTAAAAATAATTTTACTCACCAATGAACTGAACAGAATCAACTGTCAGCTTCTAATGGAAATCATTGAACCAAAACGTTAACTCTGCTTTTTCTTCAATTTCAATTTGAAGCAATAGCTGGCTTTGGTTAATTATATTTGGTAATGCTCAAGAATTTGAATGCTGGCAATTTACATTTACCCTTAAGAATTGATACAGATTTGACTGTGAAGTCAATAGTTTCTCAGATTTAGCTATGTCCATAACTTACTATTAAGACCTTTCATTCATTGTGCCATTAACAATGTTTCTGGTTGTTAGTGCCACTTCCAAATGTATTTCCACAGGCTCTCCTTTATTAAAACATGTTATTTGTTCCTGGGATACGGACGTCACTGGCTAGGCCAGCATTTGTTGCTCATCCCAAATGCCCTTGAAAAAGAGAGAGTGAGCTGTCTTCGTGAATTGTTGCAGTCTATGTGCTACATTCACAGAGATGATAGGTCAGAGTGTGAATGTTGCAGGCAGTGGATGGGGTGACAATCAAGCAGATTGCTTAGTCCTGGAAGGTGCCTTGAGTATTAATAGAGCTACACTCGTATAGGCAATTGGAGTAATCCATCACTCTTCTGACTTGTAACATGTGGATGGTGAATAGGTTTTGAGGAATCAGGAAGTGAGTTAGTTAGTTAGTGCAATATTCCTAGTCTCTGACTTATCCTTGAATCCACAGTATTCATATGATTAGTCCAGTTCAATTTTTGGTCTATAGTTATTGATCATGGCCAGGTTCGTGGTAGTGGTTTTGAAGGAGGGGGTGATGCTGATGACTTCAAGGGATGATGGTTATTGCATGGGACTTGTGTGGTGCGAATGTTACTTGCCACTTATCAGCCCGAACCTAGATTTTATCGGTTCTGAGGGAGGGTCACTGGACCAGAAACGTTAACTCTGATTTTGTTTCAGAGATGTTGCATGACCGGCTGAGCTTTTCCACCTGCTTCTGTTTTTTGTTTCTGATTTGCAGCATTCGCAGTTCTTTTGGTTTTTATTTAGATACTGTCTAGGCCATTGTGTATATGGACATGGACTGCTTTCGTCCATGAGTCGTCGTGAATGGTGCTGAACATTGTGCAATCATCAGCAAAGAGCCCCACTTCTGACCTTCTGATGGTGGAAAGGTTGATGAAGCAGCTGAAAGTGGAATGAGTATTACACTTGAAGAGAGGGCTCTTGGAGTCTGCAAAATCAGGAACCTTGGTGGGCTGGGTCAGTGAACTAGGTGGGAAAATTTGATTCTCCATGGCAGGTCAAATTGAGGAGATAAAGTCCTCATTCTCCAGACTGCCCCCATGTAGGTCGACCCAATCATGTCAATCATCCGCCATGCCCACAGTGACTTCAATCTTTCCCCAGTTCAGAGAAAACCAATTGAAGCACTAGCCAGCATTGCTTTTTTTTCATATATTTTACCTTCCTTAAGAGCTGAAAGCATAGTTTAATTCTCCTGAGAACTAAGATATGTGAAATTGCACTTCTTTGCATGAGAATAAAGCTTAACAAATATTTTTGATTCAAAAATAGTTTCATTCTGAGGCTAAAAACCTGAGGGGATCGAGGAACCTTAGTTGATAAGAGTTTTGGAGCCATCACCCAGGGAGTGGTTAATATCCAGAACAATCCAATGCTGTTACATTCAGCCAGCTCAGTAAATCTAGATGCCAAAACATTGCAGTTGCTGGAAATCAGAAACAAAAACAAAAACAAGCTGAAAAGACTCAGAAGGTTAGATGGCATCTGCAGAGAGAACAGACAAGTTAATTTTTCAGCTAATATCTCCTGCAGCCACCAATTCTGACAAAGGATCGATATTTCAAATATTAATTTCCCTGTTCTCTCCAAGGAGACTGAGATCATAGAATGCCTACATTATGGAAGCTGGCCTTTGGCCCATTGAGTCCACACTGAACCTCCAAAACGCATCAAACCCACACCCATCTCCCTTTAACCCTCGCTAATCCATCTAGCCTGCACATCATGGAAAATTTAGCATGGCCAATCCACCTAACCTGCACACCTTTGGACTGTGGGAGGAAACCAAAGCACCCAGAAGAAACCCACACAGACATGGGGAGAACACACAAACTCCACACAGACAGTCATCTAAGGACTGAATCTAACTTTGGTCCATGGCACTGTGAGGCAGCAGTACTAACCACTGAGCTACTGTGCTGCTCCAGATGTTGTGTGCTTTTAGCATTCTCTGTCTTCTAGAGAACTGAAGGGCATTCTGAACTTTAAACCCATCAAATTGCAAACTTTAATAAATATCAAACAGACAGCTTTGGAAAGGTGATTTTAAAATTGCAGTTATAAGTGAAAGATCGCCACCAGCAGGGTATTATTAGTACTACAGCTCTCAAAATACTTGCTAATGTCTTCAGGCTCCCATACATCTCTGCGCCATCACTAGACAGGCACTTTGATTGAAACATATCAAGGGTTAAAAGTTTCTGTTTTATAATTTCAACAAGAAAGTAGAAACAGTTGCCGAATGACTACCTATCAAATAAATTCATCAACTTTACCACTTTGGTTGGATAAAACATTGTTTTACGTCTTATTTTGTCCATTGCAGGTATTAGTGCTGGCCCGAGTCACAAAAATAGTGCTGCAGGTATTAGTGCTGGCGAGAGAAACAAGAATGGAGCCAGGGATGAGGTATTTGAGCTTTGACATTAGGCAGGAGAAGCTGCTGCTGTCCTAGTTGGAGAAGGTTAATTCTCCAATTCAATAAATAATGAAAAATCTGGGCAGAGTAGGGAGGGAGAAAGTGTTCCTGCTGATGGAAGGCCTGGAGAATGACCGGGTACATTTTCAAGTGATTGGCAAAAGAAGAGAGGAGGAGAATTTTTTTTTAATGCCATGAATGGTTGGAATCTGTAATGCTCTGTCTGGGAGCATAGTGCAGGTTGGCTCAATCAAGGCCTTCAAAAGGGAAATGGACAAATATCTAAAGAGAAGAAAAAAACCTGCAGGGCTCCTGTGCAGTGGAATTTAACAAGGAAGACCACTGGGGTAAGTTATAACTGCACCAAGCTGACTGCAGCAAACCACTTTGAAACAGATGTGAACCAGGTGACACGAGATTCCAGTGTGCTGCTAACTTCACCTTGAAGACAATAAAATCAAGTTTTACATTAATGAGCATTTGTGGTATGCAAACATATTATAAGCACGAACTAATCACAGGCTGACATGAAACTCAACACACTACAAACAGTCCGTTGATTTCATCTCTGCATCTCAGCCCCCTGTCACCATTTTCAAGGTTCAGATCCCCGACTAGTCCATTGCACATCGCACTCCTTTCTCTTGTAAACTCCATAATAAGCCCCTCCACTGTGAGTCTGCAGCAGACAACACAGGACTATACTGTGAGACTCATCTGCTGTGTCTCTGATTTGCTATTCTATTGGTTGCGTTTGATCAACTTCAGTCCTTCACCCTTTCCTGTGGCGGCAGAAGGTCCGAGGGGTACAGCTGCCTGCTGAGTCTGTGCCTGGCCTGAGCTTATGCTGTGTTAGCTTCAGCTCTAGCTTGGCACAAAGACAGAAGTGGAACCCCTGCCTCTTGCCAATCAGGTGACCTCCATATTTGGCATCAGCTTTTTACTGATTCACCATGTCTCTGACATCTCCACTCCATTGGGAATTCCTCCATCAAAGCATTCTCTGGTCCTCCACCAGTCAAACAGCTTCTGACTCCACCTGTCTCTGAACTTCGAGAGTGGTTTGTTGTTGCTCTACACTGGCTCCATTTACCACGGTAGGCTTTATGACGTTGACTCTGGTTTATTTCGTACTGCTTTTCCTTTATTCACCATTCACAATTAAAATATAAGCATCTTCATTAATACAGAACAACCTCGGTTATCCAAACATCAATTATCCAAGTTTCGGATTATCCGAACAATATCTGAAGGTCCTGTAAAAATGTTACACCAAAGAGGTGTGACTGACACTGGTGCGATTATTGCGTCTTTTGTTTACAGTTCTCTAGTTTGATCTCAGTCGGTCACTTTAAACAGTGTTAAAATAATTTTAACACAAAAATGGCTGACATACTGAAGGATTTAATAGCATGGCAAAATCAGTGGTGTCTTCGTTCACGCTAAGACTTTGCTCAGATTACGTATTTGTAAGAAGTGATCAAGTTTGTTGTTGTTACCATGTCTGAGTGTTTGTTTACGATCAGATGAGTTGTCTGAACAGTTATCCAAACAAAATACTCCCTGCTCATCTCAGTCAGATAATCAATATTGTTCTGTACTACACAAGTCTACACAAATTAATTTTGCCACCTGTCCTTATAGGAATACATTTTAAATTGTATCCCTGACCCAAGTCCATCATTTTCCATTTCTATTTCATTGTCTTCTTCCCTCTATTTACTGCTGTTCTCACTAGGCCACCGAGCCCCCTTCATCTGGTGTTATATTTCCTTTCATATCTTCCCTCTTGGGTTTGCTGCTGTGTCCATATCTCAACCCTAGCTCTTCACTGTTTTTCAAGCCTCCTACTCTCCTGCCACTTTTACTGGCTTGACTCCCACTTAGCGAAGCCAATCCCTCCTCTTGTATCTCTCCTGATACCCTTCAAAGTGTCCATCGAGGCTGTCATCACAGTCAACCCTCCTGCCAGTGCATCTGTTGACTCACTCACCTCGTTCTGTCCATCTCCCCTTTTGCAGTGCTGATCCTGTGGATACTGCCAGTGCTCTAGCTCCCACCCTCCCCTTCTGCAATTGCCTTCAGACTGTTCTTTCATTAATGAACCACGTGTTTGTAATCCACATGCTTGTGTTGGATCATTTTAGCCGAAACATCAATTCTCCTGCTCCTAGAATGCTGCCTGACCTGCTGTGCTTTACCAGCACCACACATGCTGCCTGACCTGCTGTGCTTTACCAGCACCACACTCTCGACTCCAATCTCCAGCATCTCCATCTTCAATTTTGCCTCATTACAACAACAGCCCAGCCTTGACTGAAATCTGGGTCAGGGTAGTGACACTTTTCCCAACTAACTGAAGTCTCCCTGCACCAACTCTCTGCTGAAGCACCTTCTGTGTTCTGGTCATCATTTGAGAGCACCACACTCTCGACTCTAATCTCCAGCATCTCCATCCTCAATTTTGCCTCATTACAACAACAGCCCAGCCTTGACTGAAATCTGAGTCAGGGTAGTGACACTTTTCCCAACTAACTGAAGTCTCCCTGCACCAACTCTCTGCTGAAGCACCTTCTGTGTTCTGGTCATCATTTGAGCTAAATGCAAATATTTCTGTTACACAACTGTAAAGGTTACAGGGAGCACCAGAAATCCCCAAAGCAGAAAATTAGAATCCAAACTCTGTTAGGATCAAAAACAATTTTAACATGTTAACTAGAAGACTTTGCAAAAAAAAAAATCTATTTTCTCCACCACTTTAAACCACTTCTGATATTCCCTGGTCTCCTCTGGTGCCTCCCTCACTAGAATTTCCCTGCTCTTATCAATGCATCAGTTTCTTTTATTTTTATAGCTCTGTAATTACTTATCAGGCTCCAAATGCCCTGCTTGAGTTATTTACATTCACTTAGTGCAAGTCTTGCATCCGTGCAACGTCCTTCAGCTGCATGAACAGACTAGACTACACTCAACATCTCATCTCAGGAACATTCAAGTTAATGGCTGTTAAATACTTCATTCCAACTAAACAGTAGGTGAGCACTGACCTGTTCATGGTGGTGCTTAGAAACAGCTAAGGGCTCTCACAATAAACCATAAAAGACATTGGGTAAATGTGTTGATGGTTAATTAGACAAATGGTGCATTACAGAGAGAGCTGCACCAACTCATATCAGCTCAATAGGGAAGTCAGGCGTAACTCCAAATGACCCAGACAACACCATAACTGCCCTCAAGATAGACTCAGCAGAAGTGGCAGTACAGTCAGGAGGAAGTTGCTCTTGGAGTTCTTAACATTGACTCCAAACCCTGGGAAATCTTACTAAATCAGATCAAACATGGTGAAGGAAACCTGTGATTGCTACAGTTGATCAATGACTACTCATCCATGATGAGCATCCACTTGGAAGAAGCACAGAAGGTGGCAAAGCTGCAGAATCTTCAGTGTCTATCACAAGAATGGCTCAGCAGCAACACTGTTAAATCAGGCTGGTCATGTCCTAAAGGACATAGTTGCTAGACCTAGTCTGCAGCAGGTGGTGAGGGAACAAGAGGGAAAAACATACTTGGCCACATCTGTACCAATCTGTTAGTTACAGATACACCTGTCCGCGTATGTATCAGTAATAATAAGCACTGTACAGTCCTTGTGGAGACAAAGCCCCATCTTGACATTGATAATACTGCCCAGCATGCTGTGAGATAATATCACCGTGTTAAATGGGACAAACTTCGAATAGATGTGCGACGATGCTCTTCTTTAACAAGGTTATGTAGTCCTTGTTTTTTTTTTCCTCCAGAGGCATTGTAAGGACAGAGGTTCTGATATGTCTGGGTTTATCTACTTGAAGAAGCTATTGAGTTTAAAAAAAACTTGTACAATGAAAGGGGAGTGGCTCATTCTCCCAGCTCAGCTTTACACTGTTTTGGAGAAAGTGAGGACTGCAGATGCTGGAGATCAGAGCTGAAAATGTGTTGCTGGAAAAGCGCAGCAGGTCAGGCAGCATCCAAGGGGCAGGAGAATCGACGTTTCGGGCATGAGCCCTTCTTCAGGAACTCTGTTTTGGTTTGGTTTGGGTTGGGTTTTAGCAGTCTGGCTGTTCAGAGCTGCTGGTCAGTTTAAGCTAGGAACCCAAAGGAAAATACAGTGAAAGGAGGTTCCATGTTACAGCTCTCTGCCATCTCTCTCTCCTGTAAGAACCTGTGTATGATTTTACCCTTCTTTTGCCGAAGCATGTTTATGGGGATTGTTGCAGGAATTTGGAACAGCATCAATAAGTTGGGATAATCTGTTGGGTTCTCAGATAGATTAAGTTTTTTTATATTCTGTTCTCTTTTGTTTGTGCTTCATCTGGTAATCTTGCAAATAAATTCTGTTTTGTTTAAAACTAAGTGGAGGGGCCAGCTGCATCACTCCTGGAATATCCACTCGACACCTGCTCGAAAAGTTAGCGTTTGGCCTACTTTTTTGAAATATTTTGAGGGGGTCTGGCCTGGTCCATAGCAAATGTAGCAACCTAAGTGTGGGCAATGTGAAACATTGTGGAACATCAACAGCAGCAGAATTGTACTCCAGCATAATCTGCAACTTCATGGCCCAGCATGTCCTCCACTCCACCACTACCACCAAGACAGGGGATCAACCCTGGTTCAATGAAGATTTCAGGAAGGAATGCCAGGAGCTGAATGAGGCATACCTGAAAAATGAGATGTCAACCTGGTGAAGCTACATAACAAGTCTTTTACATGAAATAGTCAAGGCTAAGTGATTCAACAACCAAATTGATCAGGTATAAGCTCTGCAGTCTTACCACATCAAGTTGTGACAAGACCGAAGCATTTGCAACAATCTTCAATCGGAAGTGTTAAGTGGATGACTCACTGAGCTCCTCTCAAGGTTTTCAGCCAAGTCGATTCACTCCATGTGATATCAAGAAATAGTTGGAGGTACTGGATATTGCAGAGACCGCGGGCCCCCTCAACATTCCAGCAATAGTGCCAAGACTTGTGCTTCAGTGCATACCACATCCCTAGCCAAGTTGATCCAGTATAGCTACAACACGGGCATCTACCTGACAATGTGAAAAATTGCCCACGTATGTACTATACATGCAAAAATAAAGGATGAATCAAATCCAGGCAATTACCATCTCATTAATCTACACACAACCATCAATAAAGTGATGGAAGATTTAATTAACAATGCTATCGAGCAATAACTGCACAGCAACAATCTTCTCACTGATGCACAGTTCAGGTTCCGCCAGGGTTACTCCTGACCCCGTTACAGCCTTGATCCAAATATGGACAAAAAAACTAAAATCCAGAGTGAGGTGAGGGTGACTCCCTTGACATCAAGACAAAAGTTTCACTCATTGTGGCATCAACAGGCCTTCACAAAATTCGAGTCAACGGGAATTGGGATAAATCTCTATGCTGTTTGGAGACATAACTGCTATGAGAGAAAAAAAAATTATGTTTGTTGGAGGTCAGTCCCCTCTGCTGCAGGACATCACTGCTGATGTTCCTCAGGGTAATGTCCTCGGTCCAAGCATCTTCACCTGCTTCCTCAGTGACCTTTCCTCCATGAGGTGAGATGTTCACAGATGATTGCACAATGTTCAGCACCGTTTCGGACATCACAGATACTCAGGCAGTCCATGTTCAAATGCAGTAGGACCTGGATAACATCCACACTTGTGATGATAAGTGGCAAGTAACATTCACACCACGCAAATACCAGGCAATAACCGCCTCCAATTAGAGACAGTCTAACAGTTCCTTGACATTCATTGGCATTATTATCATTGAATCCTTATTACCAACATTCTCAGGGTTACCATTAACCCTAAACTGAACTGGATTGGCTATGTAAATACTGTGGCTGAGAGAGCTGATCAGAGGTTAGGAATCTTGCAGTGAGTAACACCTACTGTCTGCCTAAAGCTTGTCCTTTTTGTCTACAAGGCACAAGTCAGGAGAGTGATGGATACTTCCTACTTGTCTGGATGAGTGCAGTCCCTACAGCATCCAGGAAAACTAACCTACTTGACTAGCACCACATCCTCCACCTTAAATATTCATTTTCTTCACCACCAATGCACAGTGGCAGCACTGTGTACCAGATACAAAATGCAGAACAGCAACTCACCAAACCCACTACAAAAGACCCTTCCAACTCACATGTCAACAACTTAGAAGGGCAGTAGATATGTGGGAAACACCATCACCTACAAGATCCCCTCAAAGCCAGACACTGTCCTGAGTTGGAATTATATCACTACTCTATAACAGGTGTTGATCAAAATCTGGAACTCTCTTCCAAGCAGCATTGTGAATATACCTATGGCAGTTCAAGACAACAAATCACCACCACCTTCTCAAGGGAACCTAGGGATGGGCAATAATGTTGGGTAAGCCAGTGATGCTCACACTCACTGATCAAATATAAACAGAGCTCCATGTTCCTTTCATCAACTCCCACTCACAAGTCTCTATGTGTTCTCTATTTCTGAATATTTCAGTTTTGCTGCTCACCCCCAATGCTCCATCTGTGGAGGGCTACAGTAGTCTAGAAGCTTTGGTCATGTGACAATCAATGTTGGCCATCTGTACAACTGTGAAACTGACAGCACTGTCTGATGACCACGTGTAACTGAATGTGAGAATCCAGAACTTACTATCAGTAATTCCTTATTCCTCCTCTAGGTCTCTGTAAAAGGACATCATCTTAAATTATTTGAATAAACATGAATCTACACTGTTATACTATTAGCTTTACTAAAAAATCTTCCAAAGTTATACTTGTTGAACAATGTATAACTAGGTCATACACACATAATTAACAAAGGAAAATCTCTCTGGCCAAGGAACAGTACAGTATTTGCAATTTTTTTGGAACGTCAAACTCAGGAAATGCTTGCCTGACACAGTTTTATTTAATTCTGCAGACTTTTAGATTTAACTAGACAGGTTACTTAAGATAAACAATATGTTTGTTCTGACTCACCTTAAGTGGGTTTATTCGCATGTCCATTCTACCCTCCTCAATGTCTGCTATCTCTTGTCGAATGTTTATCATAGCATCACAGAACCTATCTAATTCAGCTTTATCTTCAGATTCAGTTGGTTCAATCATCAACGTACCCGAAACAGGCCAGGACATAGTTGGGGCATGGAATCCTGTAAGACGTAAAGTTACTGTAATGTCATGGTTAAAAAGAAAGCCCATAAAGCCATTTACAATTTCTACTGCATGAAGAAGCAGTACGCTGCAATATAACACTGAATTCTGTGCTTTACAATTCACAAATAAATGCGTTCAGATCTCAGCTTAGTTTTGATATCATACTATTATAATTTTGGTCAGCCAAGGAAGGTATAAATGGGAGTAAGCCACTCAAATCCTCCAGCCTCTTTCACCATTCATAAAGATTGGGGCAGATCAGTGACTCCACTCGTTCATGCAAGGCAACAGGCTTGAAACACTCCCTCGGACTTTACATGGAGTGTACCAAAGCAGTTAAACAGTAAAACCTGCTGAATGCACACTGCTGATTAGTGCATGCCAGCAGTAACAGTTGTGAACTGGATGTAACAAGATTCTGGTGTGCCACAGAGATTATCTGCAAATTGAGAATTCACATCACCAACTTGAGTTACTACTCAAAATTCCTGCTCATGCTGACTCTGCAAAAGTTCCGCTCATTTTTATTTCAGATTTCCAACATCAGCAGGAACTTTCTTTCCCCTTTACTGAACCCATGGTTGTGAAAACCTCGATTAATAAAGATCCATCATTTTCGGACAGGCTGCAACAATCAGAAACTGGCCTGTTAGGTCCATCAAGTCTTAGTTGCCATTTTACTCCAAACAAGCGATCTTGGTTTTCTCATGCGCTTTCCCTGCACTTGAACATTTTATTGCCTTTTATTCTCCTTCCATAAAAAAACTGTTCCAGTCATCAGAAAGTCATTACAATAAGCCCCTTTATTGACTAAATAACCTAATGTTTAAAAATGGCTTGAACAGAATCTCCATGTTAGAGATAGATGCAAAATATTGATTTGATAATTCAGCGATTCCCTCAGCCTCCACATGTAAATGTTTGGTCCTCAATCAATCCTTCTATACCTTTTTCCAACCTTTTACTGGACTGTTGAGATCAGACATTCTTCTATCCTTTGTGTGTCAAGAAATACATTTTGAATTAAGTACATCTTCTGCCCATATAAATCTTTGAGAACCCCTTTTAAGTTAGCAGCCATTGCTTTTTCATGGTCTCTCTTGGATTCTCTTATTTGCTTACTCACCATCCTCTTGAATGTTCTACATTTAGACAGGCTCTTAAATATATTTCCAGCTCACACTTCTTCATTTTTTTAACCATAATTTCTACCTCTTTTAGACAGCTCTGAATTTGTTTGCTCTACCTTTTCCTTTCAAAGGAATATCTTGAAAAAAAGTCAAAACAACAGCACTTTTAAAAGGGAGTGGAACAGACAAAGGCAGCACATGGTCAGTGCAGGAGACAGAGAGAGAAAGAAACCCACACTGCTAATTTACACAACAGTGAAGATGCACAGTTCCTGCCTTTGCTGTTTGAATTCATGTATCGCTGGACATCGGAGTGTGTCTGGGAAAATTACAAACTGTGAAATTCACAACTAATCTTGTAGGAACCTGTTTGGGAGAGGTCACAGCACAGAGACTGATAAGTGAATATTTTTAAGTGTGGCCTTACAGTAAGTCTGCAGTAGTGACTAGAGTGGGTTCTTTCTTGATTATATGTTTTATTGAGATATGTCTCCTGATTAAACTTAAAAATATAAGTCATAAATATTAAGTTAGTGTGGAGCAGTATTTTGTAGAGGAATAAGACAGTGCTATTTTCTGGGTCTGTAGATTGGAAGAAGCAAAAATGGCCTTGAGGAGAGTGATATGCTCTTCTTGTCGGATGTGGGAGTTTAGGGAGAGTTTACGTGTTACTGAGGATTATATCTGCAATAAATGCCATTGGTAGCGAATTCTATCAGATCGAATGGATCAATTGGAGAGAGAGTTAGAGGCAATGAAGAATTTACAACAGTAAAGGGGTGTGATGGATGGCAGTTATAGGAAGGGAGAAAAGTTGCAGATACAGTCACAGAGATGGCTTAACTCGAGGAAAGTGAGGTAGACAGGTAGCGTTGGAGTCTTCTGTGGCTATTCCCATTTCAAACAAGTATGCTGTTTTGGAAAATGTAGGGGGTGATGGATTCTCTGGGGAATGTAGCATGAACAACCAAGTTTCTGGTATTGAGACTAGCTCTAATGCAATGAGAGATACGTTGGGTTCCAAGTGATCGATTGTGATAGGGGACTCTCTAATCCAAGACAGAGAGAGATGTTTCTATGGCCAGCATTGAAAAATCAGAATGGTGTGTTGCCACCGTGGTGCCAGGATTAAGGATGTCTCAGAGAGGGTGCAGAATGTTCTCAAGGGGGAGAGGGCCTAGCAGGAGGTCATTATACACATTAGAACCAATGACACAGGAAGGGAAAAGGATGAGATTCTGAAGGGAGAATATAGAGAGTTAGGCAGGAATTTAAAAAGATGGCCCTCGAGAGTAGTAATATCTGGATTATTCCCGGTGTTGCGAGCTCGTGAGGGCAAGAAGAGGAGGATAGAGCAGATGAATGCATGGCTGAGGAGCTGGTGTATGGGGGAAGGATTCACATTTTTGGATCACTGGAATCTCTTCTGTGGTAGAAGTGACCTGTACAAGGAGGATGGATTGCACCTGAACTGGAAGGGGACTAATATACTGGCAAGGAGATTTGCTAGAGCAGCTCAGGAGGATTTAAACTAGCAAGGTGGTGGGGGGATCCAGGGAGATAGTGAGGAAAGAGATCAATCTGAGACTGGTACAGGTGAGAACAGAAGCAAGTCAAACAGTTAGGGCAGGCAGGGACAAGGTAGGACTAATAAATTAAACTGAATTTACTTCAATGTAAGAGGCCTAACAGGGAAGGCAGATGAACTCAGGGCATGGTTAGGGACATGGGACTGGGATATCATAACCATTAGAAACATGGCTCAGGGATGGACAGGACTGGTAGCTTAATGTTCCAGGATACAAATGCTACAGGAAGGACAGAAAGGGAGGCAAGAGAGGAGGGGGAGTGGCGTATTTGATAAGGGATAGCATTACAGCTGTCCTGAGGGAGGATATTCTGGAAATACATCCAGGGAAGTTATTTGGGTGGAACTGAGAAATAGGAAAGGGATGATCACCTTATTGGGATTGTATTATAGACCGCCTAATAATCAGCAGGAAATTGAGAAACAAATTTGTAAGGAGATTTCAGTTATCTGTAAGAATAATATTTCCCCCCAGACGTGGTCGGCGATGCCCTCCACTGCATCTCTTCCACTTCCCGCTCCTCCGCCCTTGAGCCCCGCCCCTCCAACCGCCACCAGGACAGAATCCCACTGGTCCTCACCTACCACCCCACCAACCTCCATGTACAGCGTATCATCCGCCGTCATTTCCGCCACCTCCAAACGGACCC
>NC_057711.1:101825181-101851954 GCF_004010195.1 Chiloscyllium plagiosum | reverse complement strand
CTCCCCCTCCCACTCCACCAAGGACATGCAGGTCCTTGGACTCCTCCATCACCAGACCATAGCAACACGACGGTTGGAGGAAGAGCGCCTCATCTTCCGCCTAGGAACCCCCCAACCACAAGGAATGAACTCAGATTTCTCCAGTTTCCTCATTTCCCCTCCCCCCACCTTGTCTCAGTCAAATCCCTCGAACTCAGCACCGCCTTCATAACCTGCAATCTTCTTCCGGACCTCTCTGCCCCCACTCCACTCCGGCCTATCACCTTCACCTTGACCTCCTTCCACCTATTGCATTTCCAACGCCCCTCCTCCAAGTCCCTCCTCACTACCTTTTATCTTAGCCTGCTGGACACACTTTCCTCATTCCTGAAGAAGGGCTTTTGCCCGAAACGTTGATTCTCCTATTCCTTGGATGCTGCCTGACCTGCTGCACTTTTCCAGCAACACATTTTCAGCCAAGAATAATAACCACCCTATTATTCTTACAGATAACTGAAATCTCATTAACCACCCTATGGTAGAGGATTTTAACTTTCCAAACATAGACTGGGACTGCCATAGTGTTAAGAGTTTAGACGAAGAGGAATTTGTGAAGGGTGTACAAGAAAATTTTCTGATTCAATATGTGGATGTACCTACTAGAGAAGGTGAAAAACTTGGCCTACTCTTGGGATTTAAGGCAGGTCCGGTGACTGAGGTGTCAGTGGCGGGGGAGCACTTTGGGGCCAGGAACCATATTCTATCAGTTTTAAAATAGTGATGGAAAAGGATAGACCAGATCTAAAAGTTGAAGTTCGCAGGTAAAGACATGGCTGGAAAATGGGAAGCCTTCACAAATGAGATAACTAGAGTTCAGAGACAGTAATTCCTGTTAGGGTGTAAGGAAAAGCTGGTAGGTATAGGGAATGCTGCAAGATGAGAGAAATTGAGGGTTTGGTTAAGAAAAAGAAGGAAAAATAGGTCAGGTATAGACAAGATAGATTGAATGAATCCTTAGAACATATAAAGACAGTACGAGTGTACATAAGAGAGAAATGAGGATAGCAAAAAGGGGACATGAGATAGCATTGGCAAATTGAGTTAAGGAGAATCCAAAGGGTTTTTACAAATACATTAAGGGAAATAGGGAGAGAATAGGGCCCCTCAGGGATCAGCAAGGCAGCCTTTTTTGTGGAGCTGCAGGAGATGGAGAAGATACTAAATTAGTATTTTGCATCAGTGTTTCCTGTGAAAAAGGACATGGAAGATAGAGAATGCAGGGAAATAGATGGCAACATCTTGAAAAATGTCCATATTACAGAGGAGGAAATGCTGGATGCCTTGAAACACATAAAAGTGGATAAATCCCCTTGGACCTGATCATGTGTACCCTGGAACTCTGTGGGAAGCTAGGGAAGTGACATTTGGGCGCTGTGCTGAGATATTTGTATCATTGATAGTCACAGGTGAGGTGCCACAAGACAGGAGGTTGGCAAACATGGTGCCACTATTTAAGAACGGTGGTGAGGATAAGCTAAGGAGCTACAAATTAGTGAGCCTGACGTAGATGGTGGGCAAATTGTTGAAGGGAATCCTGAGGGACAGGATGTACATGTATTTGGAAAGGCAAGGACTGATTAGGGTTAGTCAACATGGCTTTGTGCATGGGAAATCATGTGTCACAAACTTGATTGAGTTTTTTGAAGAAGTAACAAAGAGGATTGATGAGAGCAGAGCAGTGGACATGATCTATATAGACTTCAGTGAGGTGTTCGACAAGGTTCCCCATGGGAGACTGGTTAGTAAAGTTCGATCTCATGGAATACAGGGAGAACTAGCCATTTGGATACAGAACTGGCTCAAAGCTAGAAGACAGAGGGTGGTGATGGAGTGTCGTTTTTCAGACTGAGGCCTGTGACCAGTGGAGTGCCACAAGGGTCGGTGCTGGGTCCACTACTTTTTGTCATTAACATAAATGATTTGGATGTGAGATTAAGAGGCATAGTTAGTAAGTTTGCAAATGACGCCAAAATTGGAGGTGTAGTGGACAGCGAAAAAGGTTACCTCAGCTTGCAACGTGATCTTAATCAGATGGGCCAATGGGCTGAAAAGTGGCAGATGGAGTTTAATTCACAAATGTGAGGTGCTGCATTTTGGAAACGCAAATCTTAGCAGGACTTATACACTTAATGGTAAGGTCCTAGGGAGTGTTGCTGAACAAAGAGACCTCGGAGTACAGGTTCATAGCTCCTTGAAAGTGGAGTCGCAGGTAGATAGGATAGTGAAGAAGGCGTTTGGTAGGCTTTCCTTTATTGGTCAGAGTATTGAGTACAGGAGTTGGGAGGTCATGCTGCAGCTGTACAGGACATTGGTCAGGCCACTGTCGGAATATTGCGTGCAATTCTGGTCTTCTTCCTATCGGAAAGATGTTGTGAAACTTGAAAGGGTTTAGAAAAGATTTACAAGGATGTTGCCTGGGTTGGAGGATTTGAGCTATAGGGAGAGGTTGACTCGGCTGCGGCTATTTTTGGAGGCTGAGGGGTGACCTTATAGAGGTTTATAAAATCATGAGGGGCAAGGATAGGTTAAATAGACAAAGTCTCTTCCCTGGGTTGGGGGAGTCCAGAACTAGAGGGCATAGGTTTAGGGTGAGAGGGGAAAGATATAAAAGACACCTAAGGGGCAACTATTTTACAGAGAAGGTAGTGCATGTATGGAATGAGCTGCCTGAGAAAGTGGTGGAGGCTGGTACAAATGCAACATTTAAAAGGCATCTGGATATATGAACAGGAAGAGTTTGGAGGGATATGGGCCGGGTGCTGGCAGGTGGGACAGATTGGGTTGGGACATCTGGTTGGACCAAAGGGTCTGTTTCCATGCTGTATATCTCTACGATTTTATGATAGTGATCAGCTTTTCTTCTTCTAGCCCATTATTCAACTTCAGTTTCTCCTGCAAGCTTTGACTCCAATTTATTTGATCCAAATCTATTCACAGATCTCTGATGCTGGTTCTCCCCCAGTTGACTATTCTTACCTTGGATTATTCATGATCATTTAGGAAAATTATCTAAATCCTTAAAAGGCAATGATAATTGTCCCCCAAATGTTCCCTCACAGAAACCTTATTTACTTGTTCCACCTCATTGCTAAGAAACTGGTTGCGTTGTGTCTCCTTTCTTGTGGACTGAAAACATACTGCTGACAGAAATTCTTAAGCACAATGTAGAAATATTTATCTCTCTGTTCTTAATTGTAGTTCCATCCCAGTCAATATGCAGATAATCCCTTACATTATAATTTTTCTATAATGCTTGCACCAGTCTGTAATTTCCTTGGAAATTTGCCCTCTGCATCCTTCACTACTTGATGACCTACAGGCTACATTGAACAATACAATTACACCTTATTTTGTTCTGAAACTGTACCACATCAATTCTGTCCTCGAATCCATTAGGAAATCAACTTTCTCCAGTACTGTAATCCTTTCCTTAATCAATTCTATCACCCTTATTCCTTTCCTGCCTTTTCTAGCTTTTCTGAATTCTAGTAACCAGAAGTATTTAACAGGGAGTTCCTGGTATTGGAAGAACTTCAGCAAGTTGCAACGTATCAAACAGTGTCCCAGTATAGCCAATGCAATTGTTCCCTCACAATATCAGGAACCCCAGCAGGAAGAGAGGGAGCCTCCCCAATATCAGGATCTCCTATTGGATGAAAGTACCAAATTCTGGTGTCCTGAATGACATTGCTTCCTCCATCAAAAACAGATCATGTGTCACATTTGCTGCCTCTGTATCATCATGGTGCTTTGTTTCCATCTGCCACAGCAGAAGATGTACTTAATTCAAAATGTACTTATTTTCAAACAAAGGGTAGAAGACAGTCTGATCTCAACCCTCCATGTTTCTTACACATTACGAGCATTTTCTTACTTTTAAGTGATTGGAAGGAAGCATTAAACAGGGGTTCAACTGAGGATCCGAGAACAGGAGAGGCACCAGCAGTGCCCATGATTACTCTTTCTGCCCATGATACAGTCAGTTCTGCTATAATACACGTTTCTGCAACGCAAAACGGTTATCACATGACTGAAGAATTTAGACCGTTATTTGTAGAATGTGAACATTCCGTCCCTGTCTCGGCTATAACACGATTCCAGCCCCATTAGTTTAAATGGTGCTGCTATTGCGTGATTTTCTTATAACGCAGGGTCATGCAGGAATGGAACTATTGCATTATATCAGAATCGACTGTATAAGGAGCAGGAACAGACAATGATTAGTTTACAAAACAACTCGGCAGAAAGATTCTCACCATAATCTTGAAGCCTCTTGGCAACATCTACTGCTTCGATGTTAGCTGTTTTCTTGAATGGCCGCACATCCAAGATGAACTCGTGAGCCACGTAACCTATTAAAACATTTTCAGATGTTTAGTATAACACACAGGACTTTGAAAAATAGTTCTCCTCCAGCGTGACAATGAAGCAACCAACACAATACCAAAAACAAAATCAACATGACCCAAAGAATTATCCAGTAACAAGAAGTGTCATGAGGTACAAACGCCATGGGTCTCAATCTTTATCTAGATGATAGAAATTTTATCCAAATATTTTAATTGGTTACTTGCGAAGCACCAGAATTCTTCCTGCTTGAAATATACAAGGCAAAGTACCAACCAATGATAAGACTTACAATTATGAAGCAGGAGTTCCACACTTAAAAAGCTTTTCAATACAGTGTCTTTATATGTTTGCCCTTGTTCAATTATCCTTCAGATACAGTAACAATGGAAATAGAGGATTACGTGCTTATGCAATGATCTAACACCACTGCTGGCCATCAGTACATGGCATCTGAGCAGACATGTTACCAGACTGTTACATGCGGCTCTGAGATAGATTGAATTTAAAGTAGCATCTTTGATGGTGGTTGGAGAGTAGTCACAGTTGAAGTAGAATGGTTTTTTTTCCTCAGTGCAGTCAATTGTTCGGTCCAGGTGTGAAGAATTGTAAATGCTTTGGTGTCTCAAAACATTATCTGCAACTGACCAACTGAATCCTAGCAACGGGCCAACGGATACGAAATCAAGCTTCTTCGAAATGCAGGGGTGCTGATATAACAAACCGCAAACCAAATGTTTTGTGGTTTATCCTGGTGTGACCAACCAGGCTGCCCCTAGCTGACAGATCTTGCTGCTAACAATCACCAGGCTCCTCAATTTTGACACCACACAGATCGTTCCGGGCTGAACAGGCACCATGAGCCATGTTTTGTTATTGCGGTTTGGAGCGGTGACAGAAGTGATGCACGGAAGGAGAGGGCACTTCTTCATTTTTCACTGGCCAGAGAGAAACAGGAGAGGCTGGAGTGAGATCAGGCCTGCAGAATCCCCATTGGTGTGGGGTGCACCAGACTGTAGCCTACAAAGGCTACGCATGATGATGGGGAGACACTGCTCATTAACATGCAGTCCTGCCCAGACCCTGCCAATCAGCACCAGGGATATTTGCAGCAGAGACAACATATTCAACCTGCACCAGTCAGCTATACCCTTTGGCACAGTGCAAAGAATCAGAAGCTGGCCACTGGGTGCCATGGGATACCCATTCTACATGCACCTTGAGACTCCCTTCACCATCTCATCATGTGAAGATACAGAAGCAAGAGGAATCAGAAAGGAGCAAACCAAGGATGGCAGCCTGAAAGAATGCTTCTTCTGTCTTGACTGGTTGCAGGATGCCCACCAGCAAATACTAGCTCAGATGTCCAAGTCTGCTGCATCTACTATAACATCGCTGGCACGATGGCACTCATGTTGTCACCAGGGCTTCAAACACTGGCTCGAGAGAGGAGGACAAAGGCAGCAGGCATCCTTTGATCTGCACAAACTGTCCCTGAGCTAATACTCAAGCTCCATTCTCATTCAATGAAGTTGGACTCCCAAATAATTACTGTTTTTAATTCTAGCTGACTCCATGCCCTTTTCCATACTTAGTCCACGTACACCTTATGATGCTATGTTCATGGTTATCTGTAGGGAAGCAAGGTGACTCAGTGGTTAGCATGGCTGCCTCATAGCGTCATGGACCTGGGTTCGATTCCAGCCTCAGGCACCTGTCTCTGTGGAGTTTGCACATTCTCCCAGTGTCTGCATGAATTTCCTCCAGATGCTCCAGTTTCCTCCCACACTCCAAAGATGTGCAGGCCAGGTGAGTTGGCTATGTTAAGTTGCCCATATTGCCCAGGGATGTGTAAGTTGGGTGCATTAGTTGGGGTAAAATGTAGGGGAATGCGTCTGGATGGGTTACTCTTTGGAGGGTCAGTGTGGACTTGTTGGGCCAAAGGGCATGTTTCCACACTGAAGGGAATCTATGATTCAGATTTTCCCTCAGTCACACTGGATTCACTTGATCTACGTTATTCAGCAATAAGTCCTTTCCTGTTGGACTTGAAACATTCGCATGTAAAAAATTTATTTGAACACTCTTTTAGAAACTCTACCTCCTCTCTTCCATTTACATTATCACCGTCTCGGTCTGTATTAGGATTATAACTGTTCTATAACTCTTGCACCACTCTGTAAATTCGTCTAAAGCTTTCCCATTCACTGGGAACATTAACAGTACACTCAATGTAATGATTACCTTTAATACTTTCAACAGAATTGTTTCTATCTTTGATCCTCTAGGGCACCTGCTTTTCCAACACTATAGTATTATCTATAATCAATACTGCCATCCCTCCTCCTTTCATTCCATCCCTAATTGTCCTAAACACCAGGCCTATTTCAGAGCCAGCCCTATCATTTTTGAGCTAGATCTTCACTAATCACGAAGAAGGGCTTATGCCCAAAACGTCGATTCTCCTGTTCCTTGGATGCTGCCTGACCTGCTGCGCTTTTCCAGCAACACCTTTTCAGCTCTGATCTCCAGCATCTACAGTCCTCACTTTCTCCTTCACTAATCACGTTATACTTTCACATGACTAACTGCATATGCAGCTCACCAATTTTATTCACCACAGTTGATGACCTCCTAGCTTGGTGCAGTGGTGTGCTCCCATAGGGGCCTCCTGGCGTGGCGATGGCGACCTCCCAGCCTGGCATGGCGACCTTCTCGCCTCCTGGCTTGATGCGTGCGGTGTGGAGCCAGGGCCTGGTGCAGACTGGAAGCTACGTGTCGGTGTGGTCTGCTGTACTGAAATTCTGGACATTTTATTTCTGTATTGTCTAAAATCTTGTCACTAAAGAAGTTGTGCCGAGGTATGTTTGTATCTAAATTGTGCTGTAATTGGCGATGTATAAACTTTTCAACTATACTAATTAAGTATATGTGACAATAAAGGCTACTCCTCTATTCTTCTTCCTCTTATGGATGCATGCACAGTCAAGGGAACAGGAGAATCGACGTTTCGGGCATAAGCCCTTCTTCAGGCGTGGTGATGGCAACCTCCCATCCTGGCATGGCGACCTTCTCGCCTCCTGAAGAAGGGCTTATGCCAGAAACGTCAATTCTCCTGCTCCTTGGATGCTGCCTGACCTGCTGCACTTTTCCAGCAACACATTTTCAGCTCTGATCTCCAGCATCTGCAGACCTCACTTTCTCCTGCATGCACAGTCAACCCAATTTACACCTTAGTGTAAATTTGCACGACATCATATTCAAAGCTCATGTTATACCCACACATTTCCTACTCTAATGTAATTACTTACCATCAATAATTCAATGGTGCGGATAGAATGAAGACGTTGGGACTGTTCTTCTTGGAGACGAGGTGGTTGAGAGGAGAACTGATTGAGGTTTTCAAAACTATAAGCCGGTTGAATAAAGCAGATAGTGGGAAGCTATTCCAACTCATAACAGAAAGAGAGGGCCCAGATTTAAAATGATTGGGCAAACAAACAATTGGGGATGTAACAGAAACCTTTTTCACACAGCGACTAGTTTGAATGCACTGCTTGAAAACGTGGTGGAAGCAGTTTCTGTTGACGCATCCAATAGGGCATTGGATGATTATTTCGGATAGAAATGGTATGCAGGGATTTAGGGAAAAGGCAGAAGATTAACACGAGGTAAAAGAAACAGTGGACACATGATGCACTGTAAAATTCTGTAAATCTGTGAATATAAACTACCAACTCAAAGCAGTATTTAACAATTTTATCAAACAGTACTTCCAATCAGTGCATATTAGTCTAATTGATTCCCCTCTATTTATTTCCATCACACCAGTCTTAAAATGCTCCCTGCCTTCCCTGCAGCTCCTGTGCATTGATAATCCAGTGGCTGCTGGTTTTCACTGGGAAATGTTGTGAATGGTCTCACTGGGCAGCTCTGGGCCTTGTGTGTCTGGCTTCTGAATGGACCTTCTTGGCATGTGCAGCAGTATACCAACAGAGATAGAACGCTGGCACAAACACAGCCCTCCTGCTATGTCGTAGTGGGTCAATTCATCGCCAAGCCTCAGAAACCCACATAACAAGTTGTGGGGTGAGGGTGGGGGGAGGTGGGACAGGTTTTCAGCACACTGAAATGTAGCACATATCCCGCTGAGCACTGCCATCCTCAGCCTTTGCAGCAACCATCTGAACCTGCATGGCACAGGGTCGGGCATGGGTTGTTCTGAAGGCCTCAGTCTGGTTCTACAGTGCCAGCACAGTGGTGGACACAAACATTGATCATCAGATGCTGTTTTACACTTGGGTCTGCGAGGGCTGCTGGTGGCGTTGGCCAACACTCCCGCATTGGACAGGCGAGGCTCCACTTTCCATGTAAGGAAGCCCTCTGCCAAGTTGATGCCAATCCCCTCCATCCCTTGACAGTGGGCACAGGCTCTGCAGCAGGGCATTTCTGTCAGCCTTTTCATCTTTCGTTGAAGTCCTCGTCAGCAGAAAGTGTGAATTTGATCCTGACCTTTGGTGATCTTGGCGAATGCACTGTCATTTCTAACTCGTGCTGGATGGCTCACCCAAAGCTGATCCAGACACAAGGTCACTGGGATGACGTGATGGGGCTGCCTCCTCACAGAACATTGGCTGTTCTGTTGACAATGAGGCTGCAGAGACCAGGCAGGCAGTGAGTTCCTGAAACAGGAATGTAGATGGAATGCTGGGTGCAAAGCAGGAGGACTACATGTGAGATGAGAGCTCAGAAGGGACAGTAGGCAGAAACATATCATCGCCCTGATGCAACAGCCTCATTCACGACCAGTCCCTTAGTGCAAAACACTGTCTTCTCCAGGTGGCTCAAGAGATACATGTGAGCCAGTTCTCTACTACTCGCAGAGGTTGTGGGCCACCATGTCCAGTAACACTGAGAGAAGAATGTCAGTCAGAATGCTGCAAGTGTTGGATAATACATCTATTCAGCAATAGCAGATGTACGTATGTAGAAGCCACTGAGAGATGGTGGGAGGCTGATGGCATTGGTATGTGCGAGGATAAGGTGGATTATCGGAATGTAAATTTGGAGTTCCGATGAGTGAGTGATGGAGCTGAGACACATTGATAGTTAGGACAGGTGCACGGCAGATACCACTGGAATGTGCATTCACTGATTATTCTAGGTGTGTGAGGTTACTGAACATTTTCTGGTGCTGCAGCCAAACTAGCAAAGCCTGATGCTGGGAGTTGATCTTCTTACGTAACTCCTTCAATTTTTTGCTCAAGGTGTGTCTTGAAGATCTCCTATAGAAACATGACATCCCTCGGTTTTTCCTCCTTTGTCACTCAAGCCTCCAGTAGCACACCAGAAAACCTGGGATCCCTTTCCCAATTGTTCCATTTGCTATGCTTTGCCCTCTAGCCAAACCGTCCTCAGAAGGTGTGCAGTAGCTTGAGGCGAAAGAGCGTAGATTATTTTTGTTTAAGAGGTTCAAGTGTGCTGGTCAATGTATACTGCTGGGATCCCAACTGATTATAGGGCCCAGTCAATAGCAAACTCTGTACTGGACTGCGTACTTGAATCATTTGGATCAGTTAGGAAGCATGACTCAGTAGGAGTGGTGCAGGGTAATATTACATCTTGTTTCCCAAGCTCAATAAGAGTCTAATGTATTTTATCTCAATGCTTTCACGACAGAAAACTTGACAGAACATTTGAGGCTGCATGTTAATATAGACTAAACAGGAACATCGAGTTCTTTAAAAAATTGTTAAAAATGAGTGTCAATGATGGACCTGATTTTCCAGGTATTCTTGATACCAGATGCTCTCCTACAGGTTTCTCTCCATATGAAGACAGGTGCCCGCTGTTCCCAAATGAACCAGAATGGAATTTGTTGCATGACCTTCACTGAGTAAAGATCGTAAACAAAATACAATTATTGGGATACCGCAAACAGATGGATTTAATTTAATATCATAACCAAAAATCCACACAATCGCTTTGTTTTTTTTTGTTTTTAAGAAAATTACAATAGATGGAAGCATCCATCAGTGATGGTTCAAATTAACTGTATTTTCTTTTAAGACTTTAACTGTAATGTGTTGCCAGATTTGGTCTTCTATTTGATCTTGTTCATAATTGAAGCTCAGATTTGAACTTCAGAGAAACAGGACTTTCTCTCCAAATCTGGCAAGTGGAGTGACTTCATTATTACAACGTGAACACAGGGGAGGTGGAATTGATCTTCTTGACAAAACACCTCTGGGAAGGATTCTCAAATCATCTACTAACATCAAAAACTTGCACTTACACAGCCCTTCAACACAGTAAAACATCTCAAGATGCTTTGCAAGAATATTCTTCATCTTGAGATCTCTGCCCAGGGTCAGGTCCTCTGCAATTATTTGCTGACCAATACTTTTTGTTTACTGTGGGTAGGGTGATGAAAGCAGGCAGTGAGTCTACCTCAACAGGAACAAGGTTCTAACAGTGTTGTGGTGTTAATCTGATCCAGACGCCAACCATCTAGCAAACCGAACATACCTGCTCCGTCCCTGCAAAAGAGGACTATTGAGCACAATGTGACACACAGCAACAGGAAGAGGTATTAAGAAAGACAGTAGCAGATAATTGAAAACACAACCTCAAATGAAGGAGTCAGTAAGATCAGGAATGTGCAAGTGACCACAACTGGAGGAGCAGTGTGGTCTCCAAGATTTGTTTGGCTGGAGGAGAGAGTATAGAGATAGGCAGGAGGAAAGGCTATACTGGGATTTTTAAAACAAGGCTAAGATTTATAAAATTGACAATGCCAGACCAGGAGCCAAAATAGGTCAGTGAGTGTAATAGTGATGAGTGAATGGCACTTGATGGGAGTTTAGATGTGGGAGCCGACATTTGGATGAATATCAGTTCACACCTGGTGGAAGATGGGAAGCTGACAAAGACAGCACAGAAATATTTGACTCATGAGATTACAAAGAACTAGGGTTTCAAATGAGTTGCTTCAGCGGCCATGCACAAAATTCAATAAAACCATGTATCAAACACTATAGATGAATAAGTTGCATTCACAGGAAAGGTCTGTTCTACAGCCATGTTGTCAAGACCAGTTAGGATCTTTCACACTTTAGTCAAGTCACTCTTCACTCTTCTAAAGCCCAGCCTTTCCAATCTTTCCTCAGAACTCAACTCGCTCATTCTACGTGTCTATGTAGTAAACCACCAGCGAATACTTAAAACGCGTGCAGCTTGTCATCCTCATGTAATTGAGTTTTTAAACAAAACAAGTTGGGAGTTATGGGACTAGCTAAAAGGTGATAATGATGTAGTGACGTACAAACATCGCTCTCTCTCTCTGGGTGGGAGCAGTGAAAAATACAGTCAGCAGGAAAATGCTTAGGACTTTCTAAGAAACACAGTAAATAACAGACAGCCAAAAATTCTCCAAAAGGTGGCTTTACTTCAGTGGAACATACATCATTGCAGATTTTTTTATGCACGGTAGTCAAAATAGAGACAAGAAGATAATATAACCTAATCCCTCAATGACTACTGACAAAAGCAAGTCAGCATATGATACCTTCCAATGAGTGAAACTAACTTCTCACAAAATGGTTCTGCTGCATATTTAATGTTTTGCTCCACAGGCACATTTATCCATAATGAGCGTTTTACACAAAGCCCAGCAAAAACAAATTTTAAAACTAATACAGAATGAAAGTGCACACACGATAAACCAACACACTTTGCCAACTAAATAGCTCAGAGGGTCACAATCCACATTGAGACTGAGTACCGAGTTCAAATTCTTGCCATCAAGGTCACGAAACAGCGTAAACTAGGGGACGACATAATTTCAACTTTAGATTAAAATGGACAGAAAAGTACTTGAAAACTGTTCACAGAACGAGGATCAAAAGTGGTACAGAATGAGAACAAGGGGCACGTGTAATCAAACTCTGAGTGCTACATTGAGAAACCTGAGAAAGAGCCCATAAAACGACATTATAATCCAAGTTAAATTACATTGACACGTTTCCCAAACCACAAAAAAACCTCCAGCATGAATTATTGCAGTAAAAAGGTGAAATGAACTTCAGCCACATACTTTCTGGATTAATCAAGCCTTGTGCATCGCAAATTAAAGGGCCTCAGCTATGAAAACAACTGCTGTGAGGAAGGGTCATGGGAACTGAAATATTAACACTGCTTTCTCTTCACAAACACTACTGGACCTGCTGAGTTTCTCCAGCAATTTCTGTTTTTGTTTCAGACTTCCAGTATCCTCAGGTCTTTGTTTAACTGCCTCTCTCTCTGTTCTCTGAACTCAAGTGCACTTTAAATCTGAAGAAACAGTTGCTGTAAACTGTGACCTCTAATTGATAAGTCAGGGACCTTTATAAGCCAATCAGCCACCCTTTGCCTCTTGCAAATCCGTGGAAGGATTTGGAAAAGGAAAAGAAAGAAGAAACCTTTTGTCAGCAAGAATCAGCTCAACAGGTCTGGTGAACAAAGGTCACTGAACTGCTTCCCCAGTTTCTCCCATTAATGCTTTTCTTTCTCTGTCTGTCTGATGGTGTGTACGCTTGTGCAAATAAGGGAAATTTATAAGGGGTTTAAAGTTTTAATTACTAGTGTTACTTACCTTTAGTTTATAACAGTTTACCTGTAAATAGCATTTAATTACTTGTAATAAATAATAATTCTTGGTGGTACAGAAGCTTGGTGCAGATCTTCTATCAGCCCGGGTCTGATAATCTAGTAAACTGTGAAATCTTTGTATACTTATTTTATAATCTTTAACTTTTGTGATGACTCTTGGGAGTAGTTGGGTTACTTTTCAGTGCATTCTCTCAATGAAACACAAGAATAGTGCTGCTTGTGGCTCAAAAAAAAGCAGATATATTGCCTCCCCACAGCATTCCAATTTTAAGATTCGCCTCTTGTTAACTTTGTGTGCTCACTCAATGGGATCTCTGACTTCCTGGAGCTCCACATCTATGGCATCAACAATCTTCTACTTCACCACAAGCTTAGAGAGCTCACCCAGCTCAGTGGTCAGACTTCCTCCACCCTTGCAAGAGCTTGTCCCCAGTCCCCTGCTTCCCTAAACCCTATGATGTCTGAGTGTGCAAACCCAATCTTAAGACTCGTCCCAGTCCTCTCGCATATCTGCAATTTCCAAGCATTCACCTCTGCCAGTCTCTGGACTTCTTACACAATTTACCCTCCCGCCCCTCCAACCTTCCTTCCCCATCACAGTGATCTCTTACTTACCTGGGATCAGCTGCCCTGCTACTGTCTCGACCAATGGGCAGTCAGCCTCTCAACGAAGCTGGCTAGTGGGCAGGAAAGCTGTGGAGAAAACGTAAGAGAAGTCCTGCAGTTCACTTCTGCAGGACATTCAACAAACCCGTGAGTCTTGATTTCCCAGTCGAAAGTTCTGCCCTTGCTGGCTCCACAGCCGTGAATAAATATTGCTGCCAATGGTGTTGACGTACTGATGGTTGTTACATCTCTCACTGGTGGCGGTGATGAATCAAGAGCATTATAAACAGCAACAGAGTTCACTCACTGACACAATAGTTAAATAGTGCTGATACAAGTGTCATGATTTTCTTGAAGTGCAATGATTACACAATCAATTTAATCCCCTTCTAATGACTGGTTTGGAGGAAGAAAGGGGGCATTTAATTAGCCTGGAGGATGGCAGGTAGGACCACACTGCCTTCCTGCCTCTGCCTTGATTAGATGATCGCACCCCACTGCCAATTGAGGCTCTTAATTAGGCAATTAACACCGGTACATTCAGACCACCTACACACATATCCACACTCACAATAACAGATACATAATATATATACACACACACATACACCACGTTGGTGAGAATCTTCTTCATATGAACACAATTAATACAATTACGTTATAAATTTGTTTATCAAGTACAGTCTTCCGCGATTAGAGTGCATCATCTCCCACTGAAAAACCACATTTTCACTTAAAGTTAGCAAGTGTAATTTATGATTTGGCCATTCGTTACTGAGCCCCTCAATGGGTTGTCAATTTAGTTGAATTAATTTAATTCAGCTTAATTGATTACAATTTAAAATAACATACAATATAGACAAACAAAGTAATGATGAAAAACATCAAAGTTCCTTGATAATAACACTAAGAGAATCCAGAAACTTTTCCTCAAAGTTTGATCCTGCTTGTCACTCTGCTCTCATGACTGAGTGCAGGAAAACAAACTGGACACATTTGGTTAAATGAATCATTTCATTACATACACTTAAGTATACTTGCACAGTCACAAATTAACGCAGAAAAATCTGTTTTTTATGTGTTGCATAATCTGCTTACCTCACCTATACATCTATTATCTAGCAGGCCAATAGACTGGGCCTGCTATTCTCAGGAAAGTAAAGTGCTGCTGTGCCAAACCTAATCACAAACAATCGAGTCTAATATAATACAGATCAGTGTACCGCGAGTCATCTACAGTGGGAAGGAGGACCTAATGACTCTTTTTACTGTCTCTAAGTTTCATTTCATTTACTAAAACAAGTTTCTTTTATTTAAACAGTAGAGACAAATTAAGACCATCGCTATTACAGCAACATCATCCCGGTTGAGCAAAGGAGGCACAATCATTGAATTAACTGTGCTTCCCTGTTTTGACTGAACATACCCAGAACAAGAAATCAACTAGAAGCCATCATAGATGGATCTCATTCCAGTAGGCTCAACCCACCTTTCTTATTGGCTCACCTTTCAGGAGGGCAGTACTCCAGTAGCAGCTCACCTCCAATGGCGTGGATTCTATTGCCAAACACAGAAAGACATGATCCCTGACCCTGGAGAGGAGTTGGAAAGAAGCCATTTCTCAACCTGGCTGATGCAGGTCCCTCATGTTTGGGAGTGGAGGTGGGGAGAGGAGGGTCTCTTGTGAGTTGCAAGGTTTCCCAAGGCCCAAGTAAAATAGGGAGGGAGTGTTTGGAAGGATAGGTCCCCTGTCTCAGTGGTTTAGCTGGGATATGGCCCACTTATAATGGCCTTTCACACTTGGACACCTCCACCCCAAAATCTGCATAACATCAGACTTCCATTGTACTTTTAATTTATCTTCTGCATGCCATGTTTTGGGAATGTTTTAAAGGGATTTCTTCATTGTAGCAGCCACTCCCACTGAGAATTGGTAGCATGAAAGCCTCGGACAAGAGACTGAGGGACACATGATCATATTGAAAAATGGAAAACATTCTTCGAGAAAACAATGCCCCCCTGCCGTTGGTTGCTAAATGTGGAAAGCAAAGCATTGGAAAATATCCAGGAATGTTAGCTTAGAACTTCCATCTTAAATCCCTGACAATAGGCCAATGAACCTCAACCAAGGTGAGAAGGCTGTAAAACCTGAAACCTCAGTTCTGAGGAAGGGTCACTTGACCTAAAACATTAACTTTGATTTATCTCTAAAGAAGCTGTCAGACATACTGAGCTTTACCATCAATTTCTATTTTGAACTTGAATTGTTGCCTCGATTTCTCTCCATAGATGCTGCCCAAACTACTGAATATTTCCCACCTAGTCTGCTTCTACTTTACTGCGAAACCCAAAACTCCAACAAATAACCAAGCACCTTTGTCAACTTACCCTTTGCTCCCCTGAAAACAATTTTGTAGAAAGCTTCCAGCCGCTTGGCCATGTAGTTTGCATTTAGAATGGCAATCTCAGAAGCATGCTGAAGTCCGTTTGATCCCATCAACTAGGTGAAGAGAAACAGCATTGCAAAAATCACTGCAGCATCGTTACCATTTCAGCAGAAAAATAATTTTGGACTTATGATTATACTCCAAATGCCAACAATCTATCAACACTACTTTATCACTTCTTACCCAAATACCTTAAAAAAAACTTATAAATCACTCTCACCATTTCAGAGGAGATCTGATGAAATCACGGAATGCAGCAAAGAGTTTTGGACCTTTTATCGAAATAAAGATTACTGCCATTGGAGACAGTCCAGAAAAGGCAAACTGTACCTTAACCAGATATAGAACATAGATAGTCGAACAATACAGCACAGGAACGGGTCCTTCAGCCCATGATGTTCTGCCGAACATGACACCAAATTAAACTAATCCCTTCTGTCTGCCCTTGGTCTACATCCTCCATGCCTTGCATATTTGTGTGTTTATCTAAACATCTCTTAAACATCCTATCAAATGGATGGACTGTCTCGTGATGAAAGACTGAATAGATTGGGCCTGTACCTGTTTGAGTTTGGAAGAATGACAGATAATCTTAATGAAGTACACAAGATTCTGAAGAGACTTGATAACAAAGTTTTTGCAGAAATATTCTTTCCCTTTGTGGGAGAGTCTAAGACCAGAGGGCATAATCTCAGTATAAGAGGTCACACATTTAAAGCAGAGATGGGAAGAATTCCTTCTCCCCATGGGTAGCGAATCTGTGGAAATCTTTATCACAGAGGGTTGTCAAGGCTGGGTGGTTAAGTATAATTAAGATTAAAATAGTCAGACTTTTAATCAAGAAGTGAATCAAGGGTTAGATGGAGAAAGCAGTAAAGTGGAGTGGAGGATTATCAAATCAACTGCACTCTCAATGAATGGTCAGGCAGGCTGGATACAGTAAATTACCATATATTTTATGGTCCTATAGCCACATATACTGTGCAATGCTGATTGTGAAATAGTGTTTCAAATATATTGGGTTTTAGAGTTATGTCTCATTGCTGTAGGTCAATTCAAAAGCATTTGGTTAAATTCAGCTAATGCAACAAGATTTAAGAGCAAACTGCAGTAGTTTTTTTCTATATTCATTCATAGTTGCAGTCAAAATTAGCTAGATCAGCAGTTTTTGTTCAGCCCTAATTGCCTAGACGATAGTTAAGAATCAACCACATTGCTGTCAGTCTGGAGTCACATGGAGGCCAGACAATGTAAGAATGGCAACTTTCCTTCCCTAATGGAGTTTATAGTGAACGAGATAACAGTGGTTTCACGGTCACCATTTTTTAATTCTAGATTTTAATTGAATAATTCAAATTCCACCATCTGCCATGGCAGGATTCAAACCCAGATCCCCAGAACATGATGCATGGTGGCTCAGTGGTTAGCACTGCTGCCTCAAAGCACCAGGGTCCCAGGTTCAATTCCAGCCTCAGGTGACTGTGTGGAGTTTGCATACTCTCCTCGTGTCTGTGTGGGTTTCCTCCAGGTGCTCCCGTTTTCTCCCACAGTCCAAAGATGTGCAGGTTAGGTGCATTGGCCATGCTAAATTGCCCATAGTATTAGGGACATTAGTCAGAGGGAAATGGGTCTGGGTGGGTTACTCTTCGAAGGGTCGGTGTGGATTTCTTGGGCCGAAGGGCCTGTTTCCACACTATAGGGAATCTTAAAAAAAAAATGACCTGGGTCTCTGTATTAACAGTCTAGTCATAATATCACTAGGCCAACACCTCCCCCTATTGCACATATCCCTAGCCCTTGTTCAACTTTTGTTTCAATAGAAAAGGACAGTTGACTAAATATGTTTTCCATTTTTAATTTCTTTTAATGAGCTTTTAATTTTTATCAAATATTTCTGCAATATGAATTCAGGTACCATGGTAGGAATTCACGGTACAAAGTACAAAATCTGGCAATAACTGGACCATAAAATCTCAGGAAATTTATGACACTCAGTTTACGATGGACATTTCTGTTCAGAGTACAGATCGCAAGATTGTCCTTTGTTTTTGCCAAGAATAAGGAAAAAAAATCTAGCAATTTCCTTGAAGCAGTACTCATTTTATCAGAGAAGATGAAACGGAATCCTGATTCATACATGTAAACAGAGTTGCAGGTGACTTCCAGTGAGGTTACAGTAGTGCAATACAAGTAACACAAAAAGGAAGAAGTGCTAGATCACAATTCAAACTCACAGACTGTCAGTCTGGCACTGAACACTGGAGATTTACATGGAATTCAAAAACTGCCAACCAGCCCATTACACGTTTTTCTCCGAAAGCACAATGCCTAATCTGAGACAAAGATTCAAGCAAGCCTGTAAAATTAATCTACCTTCACACCAGTTGAAACTTCCAAAATTTTGCTGGCTCAGATTAAAACTCTCAGCAGGTTATAGAAACATGTCTCTCAATTTAAAAGGCTGAATAACTTAAAATGCAAGTACCAGAACATGACTGTAAGATTTCATGTTCTCTCAGTGTCTGCATGGGGTTTCCTCTCACAGTCCAAAGCAGGTTAGGTGGATTGGCCATGCTAAAGCGTCCAGTGATGTGCAGGCTAGGTGGATTAGATATGGGAAATGTAGTGTTACAGAGATCGGGTATGGTGCGGGTGAGTTTGGGCAAGATGCAGTCTCGATGAGATGAAAGGCTTCTTTCAGCAATATTCTATGTCTAATTGCAGAATAACTAAGACTTGGTTAAGATCTTTAGGACTAGCCCAACCTACTCCAACTATTTTAAGTACTTGTGTGTCCAACAATTCTTTTCCTCTACAGCTATATCCACTCTTTTAAAACAATTCAGTGCATACTGATACAATAAAATTAAATAATATCCCTAACAAACGTGAAAGTCTTAGTTGGTTCATTCCAAAGCTTGATACTCATCTAATAGGTCAGGCACAATCAGCCACTTTGTGTTTTGAATGGCTCACTGCAAGAGCTTTAGTGGATAGATGCACCAAAGTACCAAAATATAGTAGTGTCATCAGAGTCATGTACATTTCATTGCTGGTACAGCTGGTCTCAACTAGGATGCATAATTCCAAATGATCCCGATTACTGGAGTCAAAGATGTCTATGTTATAGAAAAGAACACCTTTCAGCCCATTGAGTCTGTGCCAGTCAAAAACAAGCACCTAACTATTCCAATCCCTTTTTTCAGCACTTGGACCATAGCCCTGTATGTCTTGGCATCACAAGCGTACATCTAAATACTTAGTCACAGACATGTGCAGCACAGAAACAGGCCCTTTGGTCCAACTCATCCATGCCTACCAGATATCCTCAATTAATATAATCCTATTTCTGCTTCTATCACCCTCATAGGCAGTGAGCTCCAGATGCCTACCACTTCTGGGTTTAAAACAGTTTCCTCACATCTCCTCCAAACACGAATGGCAAACGTGTATAGGTCTTTTTGATCAATACATCCTTGCTTACTATGATCTGTTTGTACTGTACATAAATAAAGCTTTTCACTATACAGAATGTTCTTCAATAACATGGTTGCGTTCTTGTGCAACCCTGTGTTATAGAAAAATTGTGCTTTAAAAATGTGGCACTGTAATCACATTACAGCTAACACACATTTTAAGCGTTCACGCTGTAGAAACAACGTCCCCAATTTGTCAATCGCGTTACAGTGAATTTGCATTGACGACATGTGAATTATAACAAAACCACCCGAACCACATGACAATTAATCAACCAAACCTTCTGCCCTTACCTTAAATCTTTGTCCCCGACATTGATCCCTTTACCAAGGGAAAAACTTGCTTCCTGTTTACCGTATCCATGTCCCTCATAATTTTACACATCTCAATCAAGACCCCTCCCCCACCACCCATGTCTCCTCTGCTTCAAGGAACATAACCCCAGTCTGTCAGATCTCTCTTCATAACTGGAACTCTCCAACCCAGGCACATTATGGAAATCTCTTCTGCTCCCTCTCCAATACAATCAAGTCCCTCCTAAAATATGGATTCCAACACTGCACACAATGCTCTATCTGTGACAATGATCCCAAGTCTGGTCAAGGTTCCTACTCTTTATTGCTATCTAGTGACTCCTGGTTTATCTGTGCCATTATAAACATTGGGTTCATACAGGGTTAGTTTTGACTGAAGAGCCGACTTAAATACTGCCATTAATGCCTACTCCAAACCGATCTCTTAGCTCTGCAATCATTAGCACTCCTTTTTCATCTTGTTTTGATACCTGTGATCTCTAGTCTGCAACTCCCTCTGACCTTGTCTCACCTGCTCCTCCTCTCCTTTATTCTACCAAGGAAACCCATCATACTTCCATCTCTCTTCAGTCCAAAGAAGTAACTTTGGACTCGAAGCATTAATGGAGCTGCTCTCTCCACAGATACTACTAAACCTGCTGAATTTCTCCAGCAGTCTCTACAGAATCTTGCACTGAATCATAGAATCCCTACAGTATGAAACCAGGCCATTTGGCCCAACAAGTCCACACAAACTGTCCAAAAAGCATCATACCCAGACTCACCTCCCTATCTGATCCCTGTATCCCCATATTTCTCATGGCTAATCCACCTAACCTACACATCTTTCAACTGTGGGAGGAAACTGGAGCACCCGGAGGAAACCCACGCAGGCATGAGGAGAATGTGCAAACTCCACACAGACAGTCGCCCAAGGCTAGAATTGAACCTGGATTCCTGGCACCAACCACTGAGCCTCCATGCCACCCCACGGTTTTGACTATGATGATCTTCCTGGTTCAATAGCTCAAGTAACATTAATTTTGAGACGAGATGTTTGAGTAAGGATTTGGAGGTCCATCAGGACTTCCATTGAAAAGGTTCATAGGACAAGGAGGGGAAGTAAACTGGGACATGTAGCAGGAATTGGGGAGCTGCCAACTGACTTCAAATGAGAATGTCAGCCTGCAGACTGTTCTAAAACAATACACAAACGTGAGAAGCAAATGCACATTGTTTTCCACATGTTTCATGTTCTGTTGAGAAAGCTGATACTGAGTTATACAAAATAAACATCCAAGATTACTCTGTACCTTAATGTAGGCCAGGGAGATTGGCAGGATGGCACTAGAGCCCCAAGGGGCAGCACTGATCGTACCCAAAGGACGAGCATCACTATCGGACACTGGAGGGATCACTGGATGACTGGGCAAGTATGGAGCAAGGTGTTTCTTCCTAAAAATATATTGTAGAAAAATAAATTACTTTTGCCAAATACGATTGTCAAGTTTGCCCCTCAAATTTTATGAATGGCTTATACAGCTCGTCAGGACAAAGCTCTTAATGTTACATTTTTAACATATTTCACCATGGATACTCATCTATTCCTCAAGAGCCTTATAAAGAAATAAGATGCATTTTTGAGAACGGAGTTGAACAGTGTGAGTCTTGACAGCTGGTTTCTGGTTTTCCCTACTTTGCTTTCCATACCGATCTCTCCAAAACCAAACATTGGTACTTTGGCAGTTCCAGGAGGATAGCACAGAGAAGTCTGAACCCTGTCTGATTAATAAACCCAAAGTTCCTGAGGCCTTATAGTCACATTGCCAGAGACCAGCGAACTCAGCAAAGATACCAACACCTTCCTTGCCTTTGAATGTCTCAACTTTATCAACAGAAGTGCACGGATTTTGCTTTTGTATCAATAAATTCTACACAAAGTAAAGCCACAATAATTAACAAAAATAATTTCAACTGTCATATTACTAATTTATTACAAAGAAAAGATGGAATTTCTAAAGCACTAGGTAGTCTTTTAAGAGCTGAGTGGAACTGAGATCCCTCTGCACAACAGATGGGACAAGGCAGATTGTGATCATATGTTTCATGGTGTGGGATGATGCACAGCCACAACCATGTTGCTCCTCAGCTTCTACCTGGGGAGAAGCTAAGTACATTGCCTATGATTCAGCTGAGCACTGCCCACTCTCTCTGAAGGGAGTTTGAATCTAGGGAGCCCTGTTGTCCGTCAATGTTGAGGTGTTGGTATTTTTATGCTACATGTGTCTTACAACTTGATCCATTTGGGATTGCGGGGCCTGTATCAATCACATGAATATTAGCTGCTGGTTCTCACAATGGCTGGTGTGAATTTAAATGCTTTCCCAGTGGGGTTTTCTCCCCCCAAATTCTTGATTATGAGCAGCCAGGCATTCCTGATTTCCTTCAGATTACAGAACCCATTGGCACTATAGAGATTGGCAGATGGGATGATGTAGGCAGCACAAGGAACAACTCATTGGAGTAGTCTTCACAATCCCTGACAGTCTGCATGGCGCCATTTAGCTAGGAGTCTATGACCCTTTTACTTCTTGCCCGCTGTTGAGGAGAAGAGGTTGATGGGTGAGGCCTAGGTATTTTGAATGGGGGTGAGGGCTGTCCTGGTAGTGCCTGGTGCTCAGATCGAACACGGTCATAACTGTCTTGTCTGGATTGGGATGAAGGCACCAGGCCTGGAAGTAGCATTTCACCGAGTCCAGGTCGCTGGTGGGCATCTGACTGGAGTTCTACAGCATTGATGTCTGCATAATCAATGTTGTATCATCTCTACAGACAAATCCAGGATTTGATGCAAGGCATATTTGCTGCATTGATGATGAAAATTAACTGAGAGTCCGTGTTCGACTGGTCCCATCAGCAAGATAAATGTGGATGTAACAGCTTAGTAAGGCACTGAATCAAACTTAGTACACTTCCTGAACTAAATTTAATGCTTTATTAAATGCCAGTTAATCTCCATTCAGTGAAGTGTTCAAGAGTTGACCACCCCGTAGAATATATCAGTCTTATTTCTTTGCCCAGACCGCAGAACACAATATTTCTGGGTTTTCCTTGACATTACCAATAAAAACAGAAAGTCGATTAACGACCTATAACGTCCCAGTGGGTTACAGAGGGACATATATAGTTGCAGTAAAACACCAAAAGATGTACATTTCATTTGGACTGCACTATGTTTAAAAAGTCATGGCCATCTTCAATAAAATTCCTTTATGCACTACAAAAGATCAGCATCCCGAGTCAACACAGTAAGCAAATAAACAATTTAAACCTACACTCCAATTGGTCCCATGCCAGGTCCTCCTCCTCCGTGAGGAATACAGAAGGTTTTATGCAGGTTTAAATGAGACACATCAGATCCATAATCACCAGGACGACAGAGGCCCACCTAAAGGATTACAGTGTTAGGGGAGTAAGTACCATAGTCATTGTATCAGAACACTCAAAAACACATTGCTATTTCATGGAGCAGGGCCTGGGATAAGGTAAAGTGAGCAGTGGACAATTTAGTGTAGATTTATCAATTTGGGGGTGTGCTTGTGTGTGTGTGTGTGTGTGTGCGTGTGTGTGCGTGTGCATGGAGCAGGGCCTGGGATAAGGTAAAGTGAGCAGTGGACAATTTAGTGTAGATGTATCAATTTGGGGGTGTGCGCATGTGTGTGTACGTTTGCACGTGTGTGTGTGTGTGTGTGTGTGTGCGCATTCACGCTAGATTCCCACTTTATAAAGGAACAATTAACCTCTACTTCACACCTTCCTTTCCCTGAAAACAGCAACTGCGGCTGTAAATCAAATCCTGTGGAAGTTAACTCAGTGGCTGCAAACCGATCTCAACATAGCTTTTTAGCACACAAAGCTAGCCCTCAATCTCATAATGATATGTTAAAACATTCTCTGGTTAAAAGGCATATTTACATTGATTGTGTACAACTCAAGATTTTGATGGTAGTATGCAATTCCATCATGAACCTTAACTCTTCCCTATTAGAAGGGTGCAATATGACAACATTCTATACCCCAATGATACCGCTGTAGTTGCTGCACTGGGCAACTATAATTACACTATGATTTTATAATGCTGCAGAATGAAGAGAAGCAGAAAACCATCTAGGTGTGCTTCTTTCTGTGCAATGAGCACCCTTCAACAGTGATTGACAGCCATCTGAATCTCAAGCACCAGGAAGGATCTGGCTAGTCCATCAAGCCTATTTGAAAAGACAGTGTATATCTAACTTTCAAAACAACACTGGCAAAAGGTTTGCAGTATCTGACAGGTAAAATATACTTTCCAGGTAGCCCCATTCCCTTTGACAGGTATTGACAGGTATTCTGTTTTAAAATGGAAATGGGACCAGATTCCATCCACCAGTTTTAGGCAATACAGCTGGAAACCTCTGTTATGGCATTTGTAACCATTATGAATAATCGGCTGGTCCTCACAAACTGTTGGTGGCTTCAGCTCTGAAAGTTGTTCACTGATCCAAAAACAATTAAGACGGATGGTTTGGAATACTGTTGAACAAGAGGTGGGGTAGGATAGTGACAGTTAAGGGGCCTTAAAATAATACTGATAGTTGGGCTGCTGTATTAGGGAACTGTGGGTGATATTGAAAAGTGACTGAGGAGAATTCTAGGAAAAATTGGCTCACTCATTACAACCGAGAAGAGGATTACTTAGGCCTGGCTTTCAACACAAGGAAGACCATCCAACAGAGGGTGGCAGCATGTAAAAGGGAGGCAGGCTCTAGTGCAAGTGGTCATTTTGGACAAGGGTTTTGAGGTCAAAGTGTGGGCTTTGATGAATGTTGGGCTTTGCCAAGGAGAGCGAACAGCCTTAGGGTACAGCAAGGTAAGACCTTACCTTTTATTTGAATGCAATAGTTACGACAGGGGAAGAAATGACAGTTAGTGGAGGGAATGCACGTCCTGTGAGATGTGAAAGATAAGGGAGAGGTCAAATATCCCTGACAATGTCTGCAGGAAGTCTATCTACCTGCAGCTCCTCTCAGACCGCATGGATCATTTGAAGCAGCAACTGGACTCATTGAGGAGCATACAGAAGGCAAAACATTTCCAGGATGTGGTCACAACAAAGGTTCAGCCAGACGAATGGATGACAGTCAGGCAGGCATATAGCCACAGGGACTCCTGCACTATTGCCCTCTCCAACAAGTATGCTGTTTTGGATACTGCTGGGGAGGGGGTGGTTGGGATGGAATGGCCTCTCAGAGGAAAGCAACAATAGCAGCCAGGTTGTGGCACCACTATCAGTTCTGCTGTATAACTAAGAGGGTTGAAGTCTAGGCGAGCAGTAGTGATGGGGACTCTCCAGTCAGAGGCACAGATAGCCATTTCTGTGGCTCAGGTGAGACTCCAGGATGGTGTTGCCTCCATGGTGCCAGGGTCAATGATGTCTCTGAGCGGGCACAGGACATTCCAAAAAAGTATGCCGAGTAGTGCGAGGGCTTGGTCCATATTGGTACTAATGACATAGGCAGGAAGAGAAATAAAGTGCTGGAAAGGGAATTTATGGAGTTAGACAGAAAGTTTAAAAGCAGGACCTTGGCTGACTGTAATCTTGAGATTATTCACTGTGCCTTGTGCTAGTGAATCCAGAAATAGGAAGATAATACAGTTGAATGCATGGCTAAAGAGCTGGTGTAAGAGGGACTTGTACAAGAAGGCCGGATTGCACCTAAACCAGAGGGGCATCAGTATCCCTGCAGGGAGGTTCACTAGTACCACTTGGGAAGGTTTAAACAGTGTGGCAAAGGGCTGGGAACCAGAGCAGTGGGTTAGCATGTGGAGCGACTTATGAAAAAATAAAGGTTAAGTCAAGTATGTCTATGGGAAGAGCAGGCAGTGCCAGATTAATGAACACAGCAGGACTGGCAATCTTAAGAGTATTCATTTTACTGCAAGGAGTATAACAGGTAAGGCTGATGACCTTAGAGCCTGAATGATTATATGGAACTATGATGTTGTAGCCATCACAGAAACTTGGTTGAGAGATGGGCTGGACTGGCAACTCAATGTTCCAGAGTTCAGAAGCTTCAGGTGTGATAGAGGGATGGAACATTGGGGAGGGAGTTGCATTACTGATGAAGGAGAATGTCACAGCTGCACGAAGAGAGGACATCTTGGACAGTTCATCCAGTGAGGTATTATGGGTAGAACTCAGGAATAAGAAAGGTGCAATCGTTAAAATGGGATTATACTAAGCGCCTCCCAATGGCAAGTAGATGGTAGAGGAACAAGTGTCGGAGGCTGAGGGCTGATCTTATAAAGATTTATAAAATCATGAGGGGCATGGGAAAGATAAATAGGCAAAGTCTTTTCCCTGGGATGGGGAGTCCAGAAGTAGAGGGTATAGGTTTTGGGTGAGAGGGGAAAGACATAAAAGGGACCTAAGAGTCAGAGATGTACAGCATGGAAACAGACCCTTCGGTCCAACCCGTCCATGCTGACCAGATATCCCAACCCAATCTAGCCCCACCTGCCAGTACCCGGGCCATATCCCTCCAAACCCTTACTATTCATATACCCATCCAAATGCCTCTTAAATGTTGCAATTGTACCAGCCTCCACCACTTCCTCTGGCAGCTCATTCCATACACGTACCACCCTGTGTGAAAACGTTGCCCCATAGATCTCTTTTATATCTTTCCTCTCTCACCCTAAACCTATGCTCTCTCGTTCTGGACTACCCGACCCCAGGGAAAAGACTTTGTCTATTTACCCCATCCATGCCCCTCATAATTTTATAAACCTCTATAAGGTCACCCCTCAGCCTCAGACGCTCCAGGGAAAACAACTCCAGCCTGTTCAGCCTCTCCCTATAGCTTAAATCCTCAA
>NC_057711.1:101819335-101825158 GCF_004010195.1 Chiloscyllium plagiosum | reverse complement strand
TATCTGAATTAAACTCCATCTGCCACTTCTCAGCCCATTGGCCCATCTGGTCCAGATCCTGGTGTAATCTGAAGTAACCCTCTTCGCTGTCCACTACGCCTCCAATTTTCGTGTCATCTGCAAACTTATTAACTATATGTCCTATGCTCGCATCCAAATCATTCATGTAAATGACAAAAAGTAGAGGACCCAGCACCGATCCTTGTGGCACTCCACTAGTCACAGGCCTCCAGTCTGAAAAACAACCCTCCACCACCACCCTCTGTCTTCTAACTTTGAGCCAGTTCTGTATCTAAATGGCTAGTTCTCCCTGTATTCCGTGAGATCTAACTGTGCTAATCAGTCTCCCATGGGGAACTTTGTCGAACACCTTACTGAAGTCCATATAGGTCACATCTACTGCTCTGCCATCATCAATCCTCTTTGTTACTTCAAAAATCTCAATCAACTTTGTGAGACATGATTTCCCACGCACTAAGCCATGTTGACTATCCCTAATCAGTCATTGCCTTTCCAAATACATGTACGTCCTGTCCCTCAGGATTCCCTCCAACAATTTGCTCATCATCAACATTAGGCTCACTAATCTGTAGCTCCCTGGCTTGTCCTTACCACGCTTCTTCAAGAGTGGCACCACGTTAGCCAACCTCCAGTCTTCCGGCACCTCACCTGTGACTATCGATGATACAAATATCTCAACAAGAGGCCCAGCATTCACTTCTCTAGCTTCCCACAGAGTTCTAGGGGACACTTGATCAGGTCCTGTGGATTTATCCACCTTTAACCGTTTCAAGACATCCAGCACTTCCTCCTCTGTAATATGGACATTTTGTAAGATGCCAGCATCTATTTCCCTACAGTTTATATCTTCCATATCTCTTTCCACAGTAAATACTGATGCAAAATACTCATTTAGTATCTCCCCCCTTTTCTGCAGCTCCACACAAAGGCCGCCTTGCTGATTTTTGAGGGGCCCTACTCTTTCCCTAGTTACCGTTTTGTCCTTAATGTATTTGAAAAAACTCTTTGGATTCTCCATAATTCTATTTGCCAAAGCTATCTCATGTCCCCTTTTTGCCCTCCTGATTTCCCTCTGAAGTATACTCCTACTTCCTTTATACTCTAAGGATTCACTCGATCTATCCGGTCTATACCTTACATATGCTTCCTTCTTTTTCTTAACCCTCAATTTCTTTAGTCATCCAGCATTCCCTATACCTACCAGCCTTTCCTTTCACCCTAACAGGAATATACTTTCTCTGAATTCTTGTTACCTTCTTTCTGAAGGCTTCTCATTTTCCAGCCGTCACTTTACCTGCGAGCATCTGCCCCCCAATCAGCTTTTGAATCATTTTAACGGTGAAACATTGCAGAGGGACCTGATGTCCTTGTGGGAATAAATCACAAAAAATTGGTTTGCATGTGCAGCAGGTAATTAAGACGACAAACGGAATATTAATCATCATTTCCAGAGGGATGACCTTTAAAGATAGGGAGGCTATGCTGCAGCTGAAAGAGTGCTGGTCAGGCCACATCTGGAGTACTATGTACAGTTTTGCTTTCCTTACTTGAGAAAGGATGTGCTGGCACGGGAGACATTGCAGATAAGGTTCACCACATTGATTCCAGAGTTGCTAGGGTTCACTTATGAGGCGAGATTGAGACTATCTTCATTGGAACTTTGAAGGGCCTACTCCTACTTTCTATTCTTCAATAACTCTTCAATAATAATGCATATTCCTGGAAACCCAGACTATTCCAGGTCTCCTGGTGCCAAACATCTCTTTAGCCTTCAATTTTAGCATGACTGAAATTGTACAAAGACAGTGATTTCACTTTGGCTTTCATTACCAAGCTGGACACACATACACAAGTCTATGAAAGAACTGGCCCTCTTAAGACACCTTAACATTGCTCTTCATGCACCTCCAATGTACTGTCAACCAGTAACTTCCCCTGGCACAGATAACTACAGCTATTCAGTGCAGACATGGATCAACAAAATGCCAGCCTCTGCTCAGTATGGTCTCTTACCTGTGCATTCATGTTTGCTCCATCCAGGTAAACTTGTCCCCCGTGATTGTGGATTAGCTCACACACATCACTAATGTTCTCCTCAAACACACCGTAAGTAGATGGATAGGTGATCATTATGGCAGCCAGGTTATCCTTATACTTGTCAACCTTCAATAAAAAAACTGAAGAAATTGAAGCTCATTTTCCACCTTTTGCAGACAAAGAAAATAGAGATTTTAAATTTGTTGAGCATTACTTTGTCACCTAGTTCAACTCTGCTATATTTAATATTTTAACCCAATTGTACACCTAAGTGTTTTAGTCAAAGGAGGAAAGAGACAAAAGAGGTGGGGGAGATTTAGTGGAAGAATTGCAGAGGGGCGTAAATTAAGTTGAGATTGTGTAAGAAACCAGAACTGGAGGAAGGCTATAGTGCAGCAGGACAGCACGGGGAATGGGACAGCATGGGGAATGGGACAGCATAGGGAATGGGACGGAGTCAACCATGGAGGTTTTAAACACAATGAGAATTTTTTAACCAAATTGGGCACCAATTGATGTCAGCTAGCAGAGGAGTAACAGGAGAATAAGGCTTGGATCTGAGGCAGCATTATTTGGATGGGTTCCCGCTTATGGAGGTTGGTTGATAAGGGGTCATTCAGGGAAGCATTGGAATAGCGGAGTCTAGAAGCATGGAGAAAGATTTCAGCAGGAGCAGGAAAGGGGGTGAGGTGGACCGTGGCAGACTGATGTTGCAGTGATATAGCATTAGGTGGTCCTGGTAATGGAGAAGATACAGGTTCAGCTCAGGGCTAAATAGAACAGTGAAGGTGACAACAGTGTGGTTTAGGGAGAATAGCTCCGTGTGAGAGTCCAAAGGTGACGAGAAAAGTATTGAAGGTAGAAATCACTGCTGATTCTCTGGGTGCGAATGAAGAGATGTAAAGGAAGCTGTCCCAACTGGCTGAACAATGGGAGAACAGGCTTTGGAGAGGGATGGTATTGTTAAATGTGTCACAGGCTGCAGGCCAGGATAATTCATGTGGTTACTGTCACACAGGCTGTGACTTGCAACTTTGAGAAGAACCTTTTCAGTGCTTTCCCAAGACAGCAGAAATCTCACTGAGAATGTTCAAACACAGAGCTGCATGTAAAATGCACACAGTTGTACCCTGGCTTTCAGCAATTTATACAATGGTGTTTATGACCTTTGATTTTCTCCCATCTCCACAGAGAAGCATTTTGCTTCCACTGGTTGCTTCTGTGCAAGAATCTGCAACATTAACAACGATCTGGGAGAAGTTGGGAAAAGCTAACATCACTATTCATTCTCCAGCACAACACCTTGTAAAGTTGTGCAATGCTTGTAATGATTTAGGAAACCTCTTCTTGCGATTTTAGCAGATGTTTGTTCACATGTGGTGAGTAGACAAGTGGCTAAAAAATAATTTGCACTTTTGGACTGTTCAAGGACATATGATATGTTGTCTTAAAAAAATTTAGCACTCATTCATTTTTGCATCTCTTTTGTCCCCTTTGTTTTAAACACATTATTTAAAACTGCGGGAGTGGAAAATGATTGTGAATGAGTTAGAAAGTCTTACAGCTGAAATACATATTCAAGGTTTCAAAAAATCAGATCTTTGGATTATCAACCATTTCAATACAGTTGGATAGTAGTGATGGTAATGTCCTAGCAACCCAGAGCCTCTGAACTCAATCTTCCCATTGTAATGTGTGAAATAAAGTCACGGGCTCGTGCCAGAAAAATTTCTGAAGACTGCTGAACTATTGCTTCCAACTCAACTTGTTTGCTGATATTAAGACAAGAGAATCATTTCATCCTTACTTCCTCTGGCCTACAATTACTCCACACAAACCTCCCTTCATAGAATTATAGAATCCCTACAGTGAGGAAGCAAACTATTTGGCCCATTGAATCCACACAGACCCTCCAAAGAGTAACCCATGCAGACATGGGAGAATGTGCAAACCCCACGCAGCTGGTTGCCTGAAGGTGGAATTGAACCTGGATCTCTGGTGCTGTGGAGGTAGCAGTGAACCATCATAGCACCCACCTCTTTTGAGGTGTCCTAGCAAATTATTCAGTTCAACAATCACTTATGAAGTCTCTACATTTTTTTGAAAAAAAGAATCCATAGGATGTGGATGGTGCTAGATAGGCCAATATTAATTCCCCATAAAGCAATTAAGATTCCACCACCTTGTTGTGGGTCTGGAGTCATATGTAGGTCAGATGAGGAAAGGATGGAGGTTTCCTTCCCCAGATGTCTCCTCCCTGACCTATCACCTTCATCCCCTCCCCCACTCACCCATTGTACTCTATGCTACTTTCTCCCCACCCCCATCCTCCTCTAGCTTATCTCTCCACACTTTAGGCTCACTGCCTTTATTCCTGATGAAGGGCTTTTGCCCGAAATGTCGATTTCGCTGATCCTTGGATGCTGCCTGAACTGCTGTGCTCTTCCAGCATCACTAATCCAGAATCTGGTTTCCAGCATCTGCAGTCATTGTTTTTACCTAGATGTATCCTACTGTCCAGCCAATGTTATATCCAACTGGCAAGCTCTCCCTGAATCTCATGTGATCTAACTTTACTAATCATCTATCAAGCAGACAACATTACCTGGGACTCCATCAATATCCATAAGGCCAACACCTCATCAAGTACAACACCGTCTTCTCACAGAAACAGGAAATGGGCAACAAATGTAGCATTGGCAGTTATCAGCCTGAGCCAAAACATTATTAATAAAAATCACCAGTCAAAATGCAATCAGATTTAGTTTACAAGCAGGTGTGCAGAACATCCATTTCCTTGTACTGAAAGTTAATGAATTTTTCAGAAGGTACAGCAGTACTGAAACACAAAACTGGTTATTCAAATTACACAGCATGGCTTCATCGCTGTCATTGTAAACCACATAAAAGTAAGCAGCTGTAACACTATAATAAATTATTAACAAATTACTTTTGCTCATTCATATCGATCTTGATTATTCCTTGTTTTTCTTATCTCATCTTTATATGCTGTACTTTGCTTTCACTCTAACCACCATAATTATACAACGTGTCCTTTGACTCAAATAGAAATACTGAAATATAGTGATTACCTGTTTTACTATTGCTTCCCAGGTCACACCAGGATCTGGGTGTTTTCTGCCATCAGCACCCTGAATGCAGGGTAACATTTAACTCATGATCTGTCCAGCAAAAGAGAGCCACTACTCCAGCCCCTTACACCAATGGAAACATTATAAAGTCAGCAGCTGCCTCTTGGAATTGCTAGTTTACTACACCACAGCATTTGAACTCCACAGTCGCCACTGCTGTCTCAGAGCTCACAGGCCCAAATCTTCGTCTGGGACCCGCAACCCACAGTGTTGGGGGAAAGAAGCCTTTTTGTTCAATGATGTAGTCATTAGATGCAGAAGGAAGTCATTTGCTGATAGAGTCCATCCTGATTCTCTGTACAGCAATCATATTCGCCCTTGTTCTATCTTTTTAGGCTAACAACATTATTACTATCAAAATACCCATCTGATTTCCTTGATCATCAAGAGTCTCTGCTTCCATTGCAGGCAGCAAGTTCCAGTAATTCTCATTGTGGGTGAAACAATTCTTGCTCACCACTGCCCTGGACAAATACCTTAAATACCTTTATTCCTCCACTTACTATTCTCTTACTATGCCCTGCCACCCTCAAAGGTCAATACACGTGAACCCCAGGTATCTCTGGCTCTGCACTTCTTAGAACTGCATCATTAGACATGCATTTCCCCTCTC
>NC_057711.1:101758182-101818835 GCF_004010195.1 Chiloscyllium plagiosum | reverse complement strand
TTACAGGTTTACAGTTCAACTTGCCTCTTTCAATTGAAGGTAAAACAGATTTTTCTGAAACAGAGGGACTGGTTTGAAACTGGACAAATTCTGCCAAAAGCAAATCCCATGTAATCTCTTGATTATTGAGACAGCAGCCTGAACTGAAACTCAATGTCTGGAGCAGAAAAAAAAAATAGTAGACCGGCTTTACTGCTGCCAATTCACATTTGAGTCAGTCAGCCAAAGAAGGTGGGAAAGAGTGCCCCCCGAGAGGTGTTGTTATGCCAAGCAGAAGAAAATGACTGCTTCTATATTATTAATCACCCAACCGAGAGCTGGGTAAGGTGAAACCCACATTTGAGGAAAGAAGGTTTGTGAAAAGTTAAAGGTCAGGGAATCACCAGATAGAGCCTCATAATGTGGAGTCTGATTATGCTGAAAGGGTTGAGTGAAGGGAACATGGTTTAAAAGAAGCAATGTGCCACAAGGATTGGTGCTGGATCCACTGCTTTTTGTCATTTATAGAAATGATTTTGGATGTGAACATAGGACACATGGTTGGTAAATTTGCAGATGACATCAAAATAGTTGGTGCGGCAGACAGTGAAGGGCCAATGGGCTGAGGAGTGACAGATGGAGTTTTAGTAAGAGAAAGTTTTGCATTTTGGTAAGGTAACCAGGGCAGGACTTATACCGTTAATGATAGAGTCTGGGGAGTGTTGCTGAACAAAGAGACCGAGGCATGCAGGTGCATAGTTCCTTGAAAATGGAATGGCAGGTAGAGACAGGGTGGTGAAGAGGGTGTCTGGCATGCTTCCCTTCATTGGTCACAACACTGAGTGTAAGAGTTGGGATGTCATGTTGCACTGTACAGGACATTGTTGAAGCCACCTTTAGAAAATTAGTACAATTCTGGTTGTCCTTCTAAAGGAAAAAATTGGCAAACTTGAGAGGGTTCAGAAAAGAATTACAAGAATGCTGCAAGGGCTGGAGAATTTGAGCTACAGAGTGAGGCTGAGTAGGCCAGGGCTATTTTCCCTGGAATGTCAAAGGCTGAGGGTGACCTTATAGAGGTTTATACAATCGTGAGGGGCATGAATTGGGTGGTCAGCCAAGGCTTTTTCGTGGGGTGGGGGAGTCCAAACCTGGATGACACAGGTTTAAGGTGAGGGGGGGAAAGATTTAAATGGGACCTATGGAGTAATTCTTTTCATGCAGAGGGTGGTACGTGCATGGAATGAGCTACCAGAAGAAATGGTGGAGGCAGATATATTTACAACATTTAAAAAGCATTTGGATGGATATCTGAATAGAAAGAGTTTAGAGGGACATGGGCCAAATACTAGCAATCGAAACTAGTTCAGATTGGGATGTCTGGTTGGCGGGGATGAGTTGGACTGAAGGGTCTGTTTCCGTGTTGTATTTCTCTATGACAGTGCAAGGTTCACCTTGACAAGGTGGGGATAACAGATATTCTTAACGCAGGAAGGTGCGGGACTTTAAACTTAAGGCTACAGACTATCCATGTAAAATACAAATGCAGTTTAGGATTTTCCGTTGTGTTAAAAAAAAATCTCTTCTGTAGTTTAGGTGGCTAAGTAATATAAAGTTGATATTGGTTTTAGTGTTTTTTTTAAAATAGTAAAAATCTTAAACCTGAAGTACTGCTGTGAGATTCTTTCAATAGGTCACTGAGAATTCACATATCACTTTCTCTCAGATTGTTACAATTTGGCACTTCCAGAGTTCGGGAAATGAGTATAATTTCAGTGAACAAGATTTCAAACATAAAAGCAAAAGTAATGAGGATGTTGAAAATCAGAAATAAAAAGAGAAATTGAACAAGTTTCGCAGCATCTGACGAGAGAGAAACAAAGTTCATCTTTTGAGTCATCATACTGCATGCGCAATGCCTTGTATAAGGGCAACACAGTGGCTCAGTGGTTAGCACTGTTGCCTCACAGCACTAGGCATCTGGATTTGATCCCAGTTTCAGGTTTTATCATCTTCATTCAAGGCTATTCTTCCAGATCTTATAGGGCGAGGTTTTCCTTTAGGAAGAATGGTCTGTTTCTCATTTGACAGTTCTTCAAACAAGTTTGACAACTCTCAACAAGAGATCCATCATTGTTACATATTTGTAGAGTGCAGTTCATTTCCAAAACCACAAAAGGACAGCCTGCTTATTGCCACATTTGAAAAGATAGAATACTGTATCAGAATTCACTGCAATTTCAAGATAATCGTGTTTGCAAAGACACCTCCTCAGCACATGCATGAATGTCAGAATGTGGGGAGGATGTAGGTGGGAACTTGCCAGCGCTCTATTTTTCCCAGAACACATAACAAACCTCGTGAGTTGCAGTGGCATTTGAGATGGACAGGATACAACCTGATATTCAAGTTAGTTTGGAAGAGTGTAAACGTCAATTAGTGTGCAGGTGAAAGCTGAAAGGTATCTTTGATGGGTACAATGAGCTCAGTGTGCAGTGTACAAAACTGACTCATATAGGAAATATTTCTGTATAGAATCTTTGTAGTACGGAAGCAGGCCATTTGGCCCATTGACTCCACATTGCTCATCCGAAGAGCATCCAACCATGCCCATCCCCCCATCCTATCCCTGGAACTCCCCTTGCTAACCTACACAGCCTGCACATCCCTCAACAATTTAGCATTGGCAATCCATCTAACCTGCACACCCACATGTGGGAGGAAAGTACAGTAGCTGGAGGAAACCCACGCAGACACGGGGAGAATATGCAAATTCTACACAAACAGTTGTCTGCACCTGGAATTGAACCCAAGTCCCTAAAGCTGTGAGGCAGCAGTGCTGACCACTGAGCCACCTACACCAGGTTCTCTTGTTCAGGCTGTGACTGAAAGTGGTGCTGGCAATAGCCATTTAACTTCGTAACCTGGAATATTTCATTAAATTGAGATCTAATGTTCCTAACCACCGTGTGTGTGTGTCTGCAGTACCTCATTAACATCACAGAGTTGTCTCTGCAGTCAAAAGAGAATTTTAAAGAATTGCTTCATCAAGCATCTTTCCATCAATAGGCACAACTCCTGCAACTGTAGAAACCTACATAATTCTACTAACAACATTGGACTTTACTTTAACCTGTGCTTTCTAGCAGATCACTAGAATGTGCACTTGTGCAAAAGATTAGATTTGTCAATCATCACATATTTTGGCCATTGCTGCCTCTGACAATGCTTTCAGTTGAGATGGCAGTGCACGCTGTTTATGTCGGGTGCCTACAGGGCTCAAAATGAATGGGCTGGGGGGGTGAATGTACTCCCTAAAGCACCCAGGATAGATCAGTTATGGAGATGGAGTGAGATGGGGGCTGACCCATCAGAGAAACATTGTCTACTCATTAGTGGAATGGATAGAATAGGTGAGGTGCTGCCCTTCCAATCATGGGCCGGTTCATACACTCCCATGGGGGAAAGAGGAGGTTGTAAGAGTGTTTGGGGAAAAGGAGTCTGAAAGACAGTTTGCAGACAAAGGAAGATACAAAGGGATAGGGAGGGGAGAAGGAAACTTTAAGGCAGGTGGTATGGGGGAAGGAGGTAGCATGAAAGAAACTGAGGATGGCGTAGGCTCCAAGGTGAGGAAGGGAAGGGAGACTGCACAGGAATAACTTTAAACCTGTCAGAAAAGAAATACTCAACTCAGAGGCAGAAAAGTTTGAAACTATTGATATAATGAACTGTTTGAAAAGAAAAGCCGAGTCTCTAGCTTAAGGCTGCATTTGAGGCAAAAATGTAGGGGATGTTATTGTAATGAATATTGTCAACTGTTAAATTTAAATGAGATTGAGACCTGAGATGTTGTGGAAAGGGGTATACCTGGTTGAGACCTTCCAACTTTGTGCATAGGTGATTAGCTGTGACCCCATCAGTGTGACGATAAATGTTTATGGGGTGACGATCTTTTGTTTGCAGGAGTATATTGTCAGGGTATTTTGGAAAAAAAAACTTTGTTGCTAACCTACATTTGTCGTCTTATATGGTTATAAATATTGCAGTGTCTGAGAATTTACTACCTTCCTTGGATTTTGTGGCTTTAAGTTTAATGAATGATAATGATTATTGAAAGTACTAATGAATTATTCTAATTCTGTTTCTGTGACAGTCCAAATACCTGAGATGTCCATATAATTACAGAGTGTACTGTTAGAAATGGCTGCATTACCTGATAAATGAGTTAGAGAGAAAAAAAAAGAGCCTTTTGTCCTTGGGAAACCCTCAAGAAGTGTGTGTGTACACGTGTGTGTGTGTGTGTGTGTGTGTGTGGAGGGGGGAGGGGGAAGAGGTAAAAGAGAAGCACATTGGCCCCTGCATGGCTGTCTCCTGAAGGTCATCATATTTGCATCTGTAACTTGCTCCTAACTTTAGAGGTACTGCTGGCAGTCATCTTTAAGTATAAATAAGTTGTTACATAACAAGTACTGAAGCGAAATTCAATCTGTGTTTACTTTTTATATAACGCAATGTAAACCGAAATACACCAATTTGTGCAATGATGTGAGGTCAGTAACTTAGCCCTGATTTAAGGAATATATTTTATTGATTTTGACAGTTTGCAGTATCATGAGTTCAACATTTATTAAGTCATCGCTTTCCTTATTAAATAGACTCTTTAGACAGAACAGATATTTTACTCATCTATCATCATATATGGACATAATTGCAACAGCAGTATGGGGTTGAAAGTGTGGTGCTGGAAAAACACAGCAGGTCAGGCAACATCCGAGGAGCAGGAGAATTAACATTTTGCTGAAACATCGATTCTCCAGCTCCTCGGATGCTATCTAACCCTCTGCGCTTTTCCAGTACCACACCTTCGACTCTGATCTCCAACATCTGCAGTCCTCACTTTCTCCTAGCAGTATGGAGTTACCTACTGGTCAGAAAATATGGCAAAGTGCCAGTATAAAAGTTTGCACTTTATAGATCTGGTTTCCTATTGTTTACAAACTGCACACTGCCACCTTCCCTCACCACATCCCAACCATTATGCTCCATCCTTCAACTCATCAGCACACTTACCATTTATGCCCCTGATGGCAAGACTTCCACTAGCAGCATCCCTGAAGTACAAACAGCTCAACAGCAGTGTCCTTAGATGACCTTAATGTGCACAAAGCAGTCCAAATACCCTGATTCAGGCTGTGGCTCTCTGCAATGTGTTAGTCTGTATACATCTCTCACCCCTATCCCTTACAACTACTAACTTTAGAGGATCCTACCCAGCATCAGCAATGCAAGACTTGGCCAATGCATTCCATTCTTGCTCAATGTCCCCAGATATAAAGTGCGAGGATTCAGAAATGCAGGAACCGGTACAAAATTAAATCACATCCATCCAAATGGATTACTTATACACCAACAGATACTTTTCAAAAAAAAACCTTTGCCTCGTTGAACATTAGCAGGCATCAAACATCTGTAGCTCGGCATCAGTTTAAGATAGCAGCTCTGCAGAAGAAGGGACAGAAAGGACTGGCGCTGCCACAACCTGCAAATGCAGCTGAGGTGGAGAACATGCCCATCAAAATACCAATGCACAGGCAACAATGTGGTGAAATGGACATTAATTACTGATCAATGTGCCTGTGAAAACACTTGTAACATTAAGATCGATAAAATACATTAAGGACTGTTTAAGTCGCAGAATAATAGTACTTATATTTCCTGCCATGTTCAATACAGTCTTTATTAAGTCAATTTTGTGGGTGCATAACTTTCCGAAAACTACGTACCATAGCTTTTAAATGTGCAACATCTATGCTTCCATTCTTGTCCACTTCAACTGGTTGGATTTTCATGCCTGCCATTTGTGCACTGGCTGGATTAGTGCCATGAGCTGATCTTGGGATCAGACAGACCTGGACAGAGGACGAAATCAGAAGGTCAACATCAAAATGTTTATTATCGACTCAGCACAGTATCCTCTGATTTGTGAAATAGCTTTACAAACATGAGACTCGCCAGCATTGGCAGATTGTTGTGCGTGCAAGTCAGATGTCATTGGGTCACATTACAATATTAAGAAAGAGCAATTAGAATTTCAGAGGCATCAGAAGAAACTCTAGGACGCACTCAAACCTCAGGATTTCAGCGCAAAACAACTGTACACAGCACGTTAATGGAAAGGATTGGGCAGAGTCTCGCAACCTGTCCTGTGACACACCTATCGGTGGAGGGGGGCATTTAAGCAGATGGGAGGTGATGGTTGGTGACCCGACTGCTTCACCCCAATTAACACCAATGACATCAAGGCCTGTGGGCAGCCTTCTTGCCCTGCTGCCAATTGAGGGCCTCAAACCATCCACTGCTGGTATTAACCTCTTGGCCCAAGGGGTGATGGTAGTCACCATGTGGGCAGCAGCACTCGTAAAACCTGACTAATAGAAAAATGAAACATTACCATTTAGTTAATAGCTTCGAAGAAGTTGCACCCATTTTAAGTGATGTATTTATCATTCAACGTACCACACAAATTTCAAAGAGTGATTTAATACCACACAAGTTGGAATATTTTATCAGCTAAATTGCAGAATTATACTTATCTTTGAATGGATTTTTATTCAGTTGAGAGACATGGGTATCACTGGCTGATGAGTGTTTACTGCCCATCCCGAGGTGCCCTTGCAAAGGTGGTGGTGAGCTGCGTGATCTTGACCATGAAGAAACAGTGATATATTTCTAAGTCAGGAAGGTGAGTGGCTTGGAGGGGAACTTGCAGGTTGTGGTGTTCCCATGAATCCGCTACACTTGTCCTTGTAGATGGAAGTGGTCATGGGTTTGGAAAGTGTTGTCGAAGGATCTTTTGTGAACTTCTGCAGTGTATCTTGTAAATAGTACACACTACTTCTACTAAGCATCAGTGGTGGAGGGAATGAATGTTTTTCGATGTGGTGCCAATCAAGTGGGCTGCTTTTTCTTGGATGATGTCAAGCTTGGGAGAAGGCTAGTTTCGTACTGAAAACTATCCCCTATTCACTATGTGATGCAAAGTGATAGTGTTATAATCACCACACCCTTGACTTATAATTGACAATCCTCTGCGATTGCTGATATGTTCCAGATGTAGGTACCTAACACTACGGGCAATTTAGCATGGCCAATTCACCTGACATGCACATCTTTTGGATTGTGTTATAATCACCACACCCTTGACTTATAATTGACAATCCTCTGCGATTGCTGATATGTTCCAGATGTAGGCACTTCCCAGTCAATATCTGATCCAGGTTTCACTGGATATTAATTTGCTGTGTGCCCATGAATGACACCAGTAACCAATTATTCTGATTCAAAAATGGCAGTCTTTTAAAAACAAATCACCCTAAAGAAGAATACTTCTGCTCTGGTACGGTTTTGTTTTACACTTTGTTTTATTTACAAGTATTTTGAGGAAGGAAGTATGATTGCTATATGTTCCTACTTCAGCATGCTTGTACATTCTGTTGTGTGGCTAAATACTCCTGGTGCACAGAAATGTGTGTGTTATGGTATTGTCAGAGGTAAATATCTAATGTTTGTTTTGTCACAATGTCGACGCAAGTACTGTTTGGCAATGGTTACTATAGCAGATTCCTCTGCATAATCCAACTTTAAAAACTTCAAATGCTATGAAAATTTCTAAACAATAATTTAAAAAAAGAGAACATCCAGGACAAGCCCTGCATAAAAAGTTATTAGAGAATAATTCCTTGTCTTTTTCACTGTTGTTTTATTCCTTGAATATTTTTGCAGTGTAGAGGATTGAAAGAATCCCCTTGATACGGTACCTTTTCTCAATCTGCTTTGTTGTCATTAAAGCTGAAGGCTGATTTTGTGGGGGGATATATGGTTAGGCTTGTTTATTTAGTTGTTGTAAGAAAAACTACCTAACCTTACAGAGCAGGCAGGGCCAGCTCACGGTCATTACTATTTATAGTTGAGTCAGATTGCAGGCTCATTTTGGAGGGTGTGGGAAAGGAGAAGGGAAAGAATCTCAGAAATCACATTATGTCATCTGCTCCATTTTGGACAGTCATCTAAGAGCAAGCGCTCTGTGAATCTTATGGAAGCTCACATTTCAGAACCTTGGCAGTGACAAGGAATATTACTAGGCAGAGCAGAGAGCAGCAATACCAATTGAAAGGAAGCTCAACACTGAAATGTGAAACAAAACCCGAGAAACTTTCTGACACTGTTCTATATCTGACGGGTTATTGCAGGGCACCCTCACCAACAATAACAGAACACTTTGCCTGGCAGGAGGTGACAGCCAGACCCTGCTCTACTGGCACGGCCTGGGAACAAATACAAGAGGCACACCTTTGAGCAGTCAGGCAAATTGAGATTACCCTAGAGATACCCTGCACCTGAAATGCAACAAAACAACTTGCTGCAAGACCTTACACAAATTTAATGGATCCTACATGACTTCTCATACATATCCATCCTTCAACCAGGCACATGCACCTTCTAGGGGTATCACCCCACAAATTAATGTAATGTGGTCAGCTACATAATGACCTATTGGGACTTCACCTTAGTTTAACTGTTTAAATAGTTACATTTCCAGTAGGGAAGACAGATAATAAACAAAAATAAAAGGGAAAGAATAATAAGCAATGGCTAACTAAGCATAATAACAATCAAAAATGTCAAGAGAAGTACGTATTAATTTAATTAATTTAATGAAATTGAGTCAAATGCCTGAAAGGGAAGCACTTGTTTAGAATGACAAGTGCAGGATACACCCCGGCAACAGCTTAATGCAAAATTCAAGGAACTTATTGAGGGACAGGCATAAAGAGAGACAGAAGTAAGGGGCAAATTCCCATGCAATTACATTTTAATTGTTCACGCTAAACAAAGTGAACGAATATGCTATCCAGAGAAGATCAATATTAAAAGCCAAAATAAGTTAACTTATTTTTACATTAAAAATTAAGTTAATCTAAATTAAGTTTCACATTCATTCTTTCATGTAACTATAATCCTTGCCAATGCCTTCTGTCTGTTCATAGATGTACAACAACTTAGAGAATTTCCAACCAATGTTTCTTTATCCGATAACCCTGAACTCAAATATAGGGTACAGTCAATACTCCTTAACGCCACCAGGGGGAAGCATGCCTTTAACAAGAACAGGTGGCAAGTATGGATTTTCCACCAAACCCTTATAGATAAATGTGTCCAAGTAGTCTGGAACACACCTGGTTCAACAGGTATGATAAAAAATATCAAATAGGTTTCTAAAGTTCATGCATGTGATGTGGGTGAAGTTCACTAGCTTGGTAAAAGGCAAGAAAGTCAAGTTGAAGATGATCATAGTCATCGAGTCATAGTCATAGAGATGTACAGCATAGAAACAGACCCTTCGGTCCAACCTGTCCATGCCGACCAGATATCCCAACCCAATCTAGTCCCACCTGCCAGCACCTGGCTCATATCCCTCCAAACCCTTCCTATTCATATACCCATGCAAACGCCTCTTAAATGGTGCAATTGTACCAGCCTCCACCGCATCCTCTGGCAGCTCATTCCATACACGTACCATCCTCCGCATGAAAACGTTGCCCCTTAGGTGTCTTATATATCTTTCCCCTCTCACCCTAAACCTATGCCCTCTATTTCTGGACTCTCCGACCCCAGGGAAAAGACTTTGTCTATTTATCCTATCCATACCCCTCAATTTTGTAAACCACTATAAGGTCATCCCTCAGCCTCTGACGCTCCAGGGAAAACAGCCTCAGCCTGTTCAGCCTCTCCCTATAGCTCAAATCCTCAAACCTGAGCTATGAACCTGCACTCCAAGGTCTCTTTGTTCAGAAACACTCCCTAGGACCTTACCATTAAGTGTATAAGTCCTGTTAAGATTTGCTTACCCAAAATGCAGCACCTCGCATTTATGTGAATTAAACTCCATCTGCCACTTCTCAGCCCATTGGCCCATCTGGTCCAGATCCTGTTGTAATCTGAGGTAATCCTCTTCGCTGTCCACTACACCTCCAATTTTGGCGTCATCTGCAAACTTACCAACTGTACCTCTTATGCTCATTTCAGCCATAATCTCATTGAATGGTGAAGCAGACTCAATGGGCCAAACAGCTTGAGCTTCTGTTCTGTCATCATATCATTTATTGCTCATTCCCAATTGTTCCTGGGGAGGTGGTAGTGAACTCCCTTCTTGAACTGTTGCAGTCTTTGAATTGTAGGGATACCCAAAATGTTGCTGAGGAGTTCCAGTATTTTGACCCAGTAACAATGATGGAACAATGACATATTTCCAAGTCAGGATAGTGAATGGCTTGGAGGGAAATCTCTAAGTGGCAGTGTTCTCATGATACAGCTACCCTTGTCCTTCTAGATGTAGTAGTGGTCACAGGTTAGAAGGTGCTGTCAGGAGAGCCTTGGTGAGTTTTGTAGAGACTAGATTTTGTGGAAGGTCTTTGCAAAATCCTCAGTACTTTGTTATTTTACCAAAGGCTAGTTCAAGATGATGGAGGCTGGGGCTTCCTTTCTAAAGGGTCCTCCTGCTGGTCTACATTAACAACAACAAAAAAAGCTGCACAGACACAGGAAAATAAAACAAAGAGTGAGGAGCATATACACCACCCCACTCTCCTATAAATGTTGAGATGGAAAATCAGAACAGAAATTCACATTTGTTACCTCTTGTTAGTGGCATAGCTAAGAACAGAAACAATCACAATATCACAAAAGGCCTGATTTAGGCTGTAGTCTATATTATATTATACTGCACTGATAATTCAAGTCCGGTAAATTCGAAGGGCTGTTTTCATGGAGAGAAGAGAGGGAATTCCAGTTGAAACCCTCAGGGCAGGCACAACTGAGCTACTACGAGTGGAGCAAGAACTGAAAGCAGAACGTGCTGGAGAAACTCAGCAGGTCAGGCATCTACAGACAGAGTAACAGAGTTCACATTCCAATGCTATTGCAACTCTTGACCCAAATGGCAGTGGAAGCTTATTTTCTCTATATACTGCTCAAATCAGCCCACTGAATGTGGTGTCAGAGTCAGAGTCATGGAGTCACAGCATGGAAATAGACTCTTTGGTCCAACCAATCCATGCTAACAGTATTGAACGTTTGAGGTAAATACATAGGACGGCGTATTTAGAGGTTCAATCAACAACTGCACATGATGTCATTCTCTTACGTTTACACTGGATATCCTTGTTTAATTGCTCACCTCCTCACAACATACGTCTTCCCTGCTCTCCTTAACTGGAAGCAATATAGTGTCACACATACTCAGAAGTCAGGTGGGTTTCTAGCTGTGCTATGAGGACACCTTTGTACCAGTGTTTCTGTTATTGACTCTATTATGATCCTAAATGGAACCATCGCATCCTTTGCTGTTCCAGCTGTCTTGCATGACATAATTCCCATCTATTTAGACGAACACATTCACTTCTATAAATGGTCGGCTCCTGAAGGGGCTTGACTAGGCATGGAGAGGGCATCCCTTTCTATTGGGAGAATTCAGAACAAGGGGTGACTGTTTAAAAATAAGTGGTTACCAATTTCATACAGAGATGAGGAGAATTTTATCTTCCCCCAGAGGGTGAAGAATGTTTGGAACTCTCTTCTCCAAAGGCAGGGAAACAGAATCTTTTAATATTTTTAAGGCAGTGGTCGATAAATTCTTGATTATCAAGGGAATGAAGAACTTTCATATTTGTGGGGAACGTAGAGCTGAGATTATAATCAGATCAACTATAGTCTTATTAAATGGCAGAGTAGGTCTACTCCTGTTCCTGGATGATATGTTTGTTTATGTTTGCATGATAACTCTCTTCATGCTTTACAAATTTGTGAAAGACCCTAAAATCGGAAGAAGGAATTCAAACATCACAAAATCCTGAACAGAATGCAACAAACAACGTGTCACTTATTCCTCAATCTTTTTCTATCACCATATCTCCACTAAATCAATACAAATAACCATTTTTCTCAAACAGTCTCTGATGTAACTAAGTATATTTGCCTACAACCGCAAAGTTAGAAAATCAAAACTTGTCGCTGCAAGCTTTCTAAGACAACACTTGTGTTTGTGTATACTGTTCATATGAAATGCTCGTATCTAGCAAAAGTATGGCACCGAGCCACATAACGAGATTCTAGAACAGATTACAAAATACTTGTGGGCAGGTTTTCAGGCGCAACGTCGAAGAACAAAGAGAGAATTCCTCAGCAACACAGAACATAGGGGCTAGACAGTTGGTCACCAATAATGCAGCAATTAATATCATAGATGCTCAAGTGACCAGAATTAGATTAGATTAATAACCGAGAATTATGTGGCTGGGGAGAAGACAGAGAAAGGGAGGGGGAGTGCAAGGGGGCATTTGAAAGAAACAATGAAAATTTTAAAATTGAGAATTGCTTAAACAGGGGATGGTGCAGATCACTGAGCACAGATAAACGACCAAGACTTAGTGCCAGTAAGGACAGAGACAGCAGAGTTTTGAAATGGCCTCATGTTTAGGAAGGTAGAATATGGGAGGTCAGCAAAGATCTGAGGCTTGAGGTAACCCACACAAGGTCTCAGCAACAGACCCACAAAGGCAGTAATGGAGTTGAACCATGTTAGAGAAGTGGAAATAGGCAGTGTTCCTGAGGTCAGAAGATCTAAGGGCTGAAAATACCATCAAATATCCAAACAGTCTAATTGGCCCCATTCTGTCCTACAACCTCAAACCACAATTTTTAAAAAAATATTTGTTCCTCCTGTACCTTCTGTTTTTTCGAACTAAAACTTTCATTAATTTCTAATTCCTAATTTATGCTGTCTTCTCTTTCACTGTTGTCAACATTGGGAGCATTATACACAATCGATCACAAGAACCCCAACCCTACATTTAACCTACATTAGACCACAATAATTCTGAGCAGGAAAACACTTTGATGGGCAATATATGAACAGATGCAACATTATAGTCTTAACAATAGAGATCTTCAGAAGGGTAATCTTTTATAGCACTGTAGAATCAGGAACAAAATAGTAAATCAAAGGTAAATATCCATCCTTCTTTTACCAAATTCAGAAACTTAATATACTCTGGGCACACTAAATTTTGCAAATTGCCCGTGAAACTTTTCTTGTGCACGAAGGCAGGTAGGTAATTAGCCATTATCCACGAGAGATTGTAGGCATTTCTCTCCATTAGAAGATAATTGGTTAAGTGGCTTGTGGGGCACCGCTTGGCATTAAGCACAGAACAAAGTGTAAGTCCGAGTTTAAGTCAGCCGGAAGAGGAATTGTAGCCAGGCCGCTGCTACCCGTCTTTCAAAGCCATCTCTAGCTAACTGAGCTAAGGAACCAGTTTTGAGGAAGGGTCACTGGATCTGAAATGCAGACTGATTTCTCTTCATGGTTGCTGACTGACCTGTTGAGCTTTTCCAGTAATTTCTGTTTTTGTTTCCAAAGTAAGGAACCCCTTTATCAATGAAGATCCGCAGGCTGTTAGACTATGGGCTACTACAATTAAACTAAATTCTGCTTTCTAATTTTCTGATAGAATATAAGTAGGAATGGGAACCCAAATTAGTTAATTCCAGAATGTAGCATCGTGTCTGATTATCACAATTTCATTGCTGTTTCGGTAAATATCAGCCATGAGCCCAAATGATCCTGAGTCAACCTCACTTCTGTTTTAAATGGCACCTTGCCAAAAAAAATTTCCATCTCTGAAAACCAACTTAACTGCTTTATTTTTGCAGTCCATTCAATGCAGTTCATTTAATCTGAAAATGTGTTGCTGGAAAAGCGCAGAAGGGCTCATGTCCGAAACATCGATTCTCCTGCTCCTTGGATGCTGCCTGACCTGCTGCGCTTTTCCAACAACACATTTTCAGCTCTGATCTCCAGCATCTGCAGTCCTCACTTTCTCCTAGCAGTTCATTTAATGTCAACATGTGTAAAATAAATCATTACATGAGCAAACAAATATCTCAACAGTAAAATCAGGATGGACAAATTCTTAAGACCAATCTAAGCCTGGAAGGAATTCCATGCGCATATTATGAATACAAAATCTGACAAGTGAACAGGAAAAAAAATGTAGACCCAAAATGTATTCCATTATTCGCTGAAAAAACACTTACGTGGAAAATATAAATGAACACATTTGTGAATGCAATGGTTTTCTTTATATGCAAGCCTTTCCCATTCCCTACTGGAACTTTTTAATAAACAGTGAATTCTCTCTCTTTCTCTTCCCCCTTGCAGAAATTTTTGCATCACCTCTAACTATGAGTGTGGTGCCTGATGACTGGAGGGCGGCTAATGTTGTACCTTTGTTTAAGAAAGGTTGTAGAGTGAAAACGAGGAACTATAAACCTGCGAGTCTGACATCAGTTGTTGGTAAATTGTTGGAGGTGATTATGAAAGGTAGGATTTATGGACATTTAGAGAGGCAAAAATTGATTAGGTATTCTCAGCATGGTTTTGTGCGAGGAAAATCATGTCTCACAAACTTGATTGAGTTTTTTAAGTAAGTTACCAAAAAGATTGATGAGCGCAGAGCAGTAGATGTTGCTTACTTGAACTTCAATAAAGCCTTCGACAAGGTTCTGCATGGTAGACTAATTTGTAAAGTCAGTCCACATGGGATTCAGGGTGAGCTTGTCAATTGGATACAAAATTGCTTTAACGGCAGGAGACAGAGTGGTGATGGAGGGGGAAAATCACTTTTCAGACTGGAGGGGATCAGTTCTGGGTCCTTTTTGGTTTGTCATTTATATAAATGATTTGGATGAGAATAGAGAAGGCATGGCTAGTAATGTTGCAGATGACATCGAAACTGGGGGTAAAGTAGACAGTGAAGAAGGTTTTCTAAGATTATGAAGGGATCTTGATCAAATGGGTTAATGAGTTGAAAAATGACAGATGGAGTTCAATCTTGATAAACGTGAGGTATTGCATTTTGGTACAACAAACAAGGGTAGGGCTTAATGGTAGGACCTTGGATGGTGTTGTAGAACAGAGGGATTTACGGGTGCAGGTACATAATGCTTTGAAGTTTGCATCACTTTTGAAGGATGGTTCAAAAGGCGTTTCACATGCCTTGCCTTCATTGCTCAAACCTTTGAATGTAGGAGTTCAGAATTCATGTTGAGATTGTACATGACATTGGTCAGGCCTCCACTGGAATACTGTGCCCAGTTCTGGTCGGCTAGTTATAGGAAGGATGGTATTAAGCTTGAGAGGGTTCAAAAGAGATTTCCCAGGATGTTGCCAAGAATTGAGTTATAAAGAAACGCTGGATACGCTGGAGCGTAGGAGGTTGACAAAGGACCTTATATAAGTTTATAAAATAATGAGGGGTATAGTTAGAGTTAATGGTAGTTGTCTTTTCCCTCGGAAGGAGATTTCAAGATTTTTAATGTGACAGGACTGATTTTAAAAAGACGTTAAGAAGCAAATATATTTTTCTGCATGTGGTTCATGTGTGAAATGAACTTCCTGAGAAAATGGTGGATACAGGTACAATTATACCATTTAAAAGACATTTGGATAAGTACATGAATCGGAAAGCTTTGGAGTGATATGGGCCAGGAGTAAGCAAGTGGGAATAGTTTAGTTTGGGATTATGTTCAGCATGGAAGGGGTTGTTTCTATGAGTCTGACGTGATCCCATCCAACAAATATCAAGCTATTCTCATCACAACGTCTTGGTGCGTGAGGAGTAACTTCAACTTGACACCTCTTGGTCACCTGTCAAAGTTTATGACACCTAGGAGAATGCAATTATAGACAGAAAAGTCAAACTAAGATCAACCAGATCTTATTGAATGGTAGAGCAGACTCGATGAGTGACTAACTCTTGCTTTTATGTTTCTCTGGCCTTTTTAAAAATAAGTTAAATCAAGAAGCTAAAACTTTTACACAGAACAGTCAAAGCTGTTATGTGGACAGTGTTATACTGATGTTAACAATGTTAATATTAACACATTTACAGGACATTCTTCTGCCAGCAACAATATGTTCTCGGTTGTATCATCATCCTAAAAATAAAGAGTCCCTAGAAAAGCAATCTATTCCCTCTTTCAATTTTTTTCCTTTTTTCCTCTTTGATGGGACGTTGGTGTCGTTGGTAAGACTAGCATTCGTTCCCATCCCTAATTATCTTTAAATAGAGGGGAGTTAAGAGTCAACCACATTGGGATGGGTTTAGTCACATGGCCAGACTGGGTAATGATGGGTGACTTTGTTCCCTAAAAGATGATGGTGGTTTTCAGGTTCACTGGCACAGAGCTCAGTTTCTTGCCAGAGCTATTAAATGAATTCAAATGCTGTGATGGGCTTGAATCCAGACACAGCATTAACTGGGCCTTTAGATTATTTGTTCAGTGACATTACCACTATATCACCGTCTCCCACCAAATCATTCACTTCCAAATATCAATTAACTACTGAATAGTCCTGTTAGTTAGAAAAGGAATACAAGCATTATCCTTTAAGTTACTTACAGTTCTCTGGTTCTCTCCTTTTGAACTTAAATAAGCCTTAATTGCTGCTAATCCAGCATATTCGCCTTGTGCGCCACTGTACAAGAAATCAAAGTAAAAGCACATGAGTAATACTAAACAAGATGTATGAACACTAAGTTGTTGCTATTTTATAAATATCTCTTTTATGTCATCTATAAATGAGATACTGCTTTCTTGAGAACATCTTCTACTTTTTAAGTTTATGCATATCGGGCCTGATTGGGCAGAATGAAAGAATTATTTTGTGATAACAATATCCCTAGACCAACAAATATTAATGTACATCAGATCAGCAACTGCTGGAAGTTTCTTGCACCAGAAAATCCAGTGTCAACTAGTTTAAATACTGCCAAACCTTAAGACAGTATTCCTGCCAGTAACCTGATTAACGTTTGAAGGGGTGAAAATGTGTTGCTGGAAAAGTGCAGCAGGTCAGGCAGCATCCAAGGAACAGGAGAATCAACGTTTCGGGCATAAGCATAGGCATAGGTTCCAGCATCTGCAGCCCTCACTTTCTCCTTAATGTTTGAAGAGGGTACAGCATATGGAAGGGAAAAGGCTAAGACTAAATGTTCAGAACAACAATGACCACCTCTGCAGTGTTGAAAGAAGTTCAAAGCTCACCAGTTTAGAAAAAGGAATGAGTGTTTTCAAATGGGTATGAGAACATGTGACAGAATGATTACAGAGAGGCACATAGGTATTCCTGAGAACAATTCAAGCCCCATTGTTTTTGCATGACCCCAAATCCCCAGTCCTAAACTCAAAGTCACTTTGCAGTGATCATGGAAGTGTTTCTAATCTGCAATTACCTTCTAAAAGGGGAAATTGGGAAGGAACAGATAATGCAGATGAGAAACTTACACATTATCAAATACAAAGCATCAGGACACCAACGAAGCCTTCTGGCACCTCCAAAACAAGACTAAATATGGGTTTGAACTGCAGTGAATAATTTTGCTGAGTGACATTATTGAGTACACGATTTGTTATTGCTATCCCTCCTTTGTCAGGATAGTTTTTTTGTAAATTCAGTCGTGGCATGTGGGTGTTGTTGGCTGGGCCAGTAGTTATTGCCCATCTGAAGACGATGGTGGTGTGCTGCTTTCTTGAACTGCTGCAGTCCATTTGCTCTAGGTGGACCCACAATACTGTTTGGGAAAAAATTCCAGGGTGTTGATCCAGCAACAGTGAAAGAATGGTGATATATCCAAGTGTGGATGTGGGATGATTTAAGGCCAACTTGTAGGAGTTGGTGGCCCCACGTATCCGCTACCCTTTTCCTTTGAAGTGGAAGTGGTCATAGGTTTGATTCAACCACCAAAGTTATTTAACTGGCATTATTGAGTCAGAGACGTACAGCATGGAAACAGACCCTTCGGTCCAACCCGTCCATGCCGACCAGATATCCCAACCCAATCTAGTCCCACCTGCCAGCACTCGGCAGGTCCCTCCAAATCCTTCCTATTCATATACCCATCCAAATGCCTCTTAAATGTTGCAATTATACCAGCCTCCACCATTTCCTTTGGCAGCTCATTCCATATACGTACCACCTTCTGAGTGAAAAAGTTGTCCCATAGGTCTCTTTTATATCTTTCCCCTCTCAACCTCTAGTTCTTGACTCCCCCACCCGAGGAAAAAGACTTTGCCTATTTACCCTATCCATGCCCCTCATGATTTTGTTCAACCTCTATAAGGTCATCCCTCAGCCTCCGACGCTCCAGAGAAAACAGCTCCAGCTTGTTCAGCCTCTTCCCCAAATCCTCCAACCCTGGCAACATCCTTGTAAATCTTTTCTGAACCCTTTCAAATTTCACAACATCTTTCCGATAGGAAGGAGACCAGAATGGCATGCAATATTCCAACAGTGGCCTAACCAATGTCCTGTACAGCCGCAACATGACCTCCCAACTCCTGCACTCAATACTCTGACCAATAAAGGAAAGCATACCAAATATCCTATCCACTGCAACTCCACTTTCAAGGAGCTATGAACCTGCACTCCAAGGTCTCTTTGTTCAGCAACACTCCCTAGGACCTGCAAAATTTTGCAAATGTCAGAGGGAACCAAAATATATTTCAAGTGAAATGATTAAATCACAGTTTAATAGTTCTTTAAGACATCCAACATTTCACAAAGTCATGGTTTTATAGAGATAAGCCAAACAAACACACAGGTATACAATAAAATCCCTACAAGAAATAGGAATTCTAAATTTGTTTTTTATACACTGTTTAAGCAAGCAAAAAGATTAGATAACACTTAAAAAGTGCAATAATCTATACAGAGGGCATGTCATCAATAACTGAAAGATACCAGTGCTACAGAAGAAAATGCTGAATTGGCAATTTATCTACTAATTAACAGGAAATTGGGAAGAGTTGGTACTACTACAGCTCTGCTGAACTCCTGACGATGAAAAATAAAATCTCAATCAAGAGTGTGGTGCTGGGAAGGTACAGCAGGTCAGGCAGCATCCAAGGTGCAGGAATATCGACGTTTCGGGCAAAAGCCCTTCATCAGGAACAAGTATAGAATGGCATTCCTGGTGAAGGGCTTTTGCTGGAATCGTCGAGTCTCCTGTTCCTCTGATACTGCCTGACCTGCTGTGCTTTTCCAGTACCACACTCTCGACTTTAATCTCCAGCATCTGCAGACCTCACTGGCAGAATAAAATCTCAGTCTGTCTTTTCAAGACAGTCTTGACTTTTGTGTTCCTCTGGGCACACGGGAAGAAAAAGCCTCTTTCCTACTACATTTTCTATGATAGAAATCCTACAGTGTGGAAGCAGGCCTATCGAGTCCATACCGATCCTCGAAGTAGCATTCTATCCAGACCTACACCTTCCATACCCCTGCAATTTTGCATATCCCATGGCTAACTGACGTAGCCTGCATACCCCTGGACACTATGGGCAATTTAGTAGCACCAATCCACCTAAACCCCAGACCCTTGGACTGTTAGCGGAAACCAGAGCACCCAGAAGAAACCCTCGCAAACTTCACACTGACAGGTGCCCAAGGGTGAAATCAATGGTGGGCCCTGGCGCTTTGAGGCAGCAATACTAACCACTGAGCTGCCCTCTTTGCCATATTTCTTCTCTTCCCTCACCGAGGTATTGATATTCTCTTGCAATTCTCTTCCATGCAGGCTGAGAAATTCTGACAGCTTGCCCAAGCAGCACATGATTCACAAATGAGTCAGGACAGTGAGTGGTGGTAGGTATTCTGACAGTTTAAGCCAAATCACTCGTGTCCAAACACATACGCAACTCCAGTCAGGGTGGGTAGGGACTGATGCTTTTTCCCCCCAAAGGCACTTGAGACCAAGAGTCCAGGAAGTCATTTCAAGGAATTAGCTAAATTTACCAGAGGATGTTGAGATCTGTGGGGTATCTTTTAACTTAATGAATCTAAAAAACTTTTTTTTCCCCAATACATGCTTGTTGATTTAATGATTTACGTCATAATTACCCTCGCACAGCTTGTATTTTCTGGGTGCCTAATGGTCATTGCTGAGAGTAGTTGAGTAGGTAATCTTTGGCTGAAAATTAAGACAGCAGTTTTATTTCTTTCCATACTTCTTGTTGAAGTATTATCAATTCTATTTGGTGTGATATAACTAATGTGAACTTATCATTAGATTAGGCTCCTGTTATCTATATTATGTACATAAGATTATGATTGTGCTAAATCATCATGTTCCTTTCTAATTAAACAAAATTAGAGTGTATCTGTTGTAAATAAAAACTGCCCAAAGTACAGTTTGGTCACTGATCAGAATCATTTTATTACGTTATACAGTCTTTAGAACGTTTTGGATTTGGGTTGAGAATATAACATTCCCTGCATTACAAATAGCTCTGACTGCTATCCACTGTCGAGGATCATTGAAGAAAGGCAATGATTAACCTGGGTGATGTAACATTAATCCTATATTGCATATTGAACTGTAATGAGTCAGCACCTTTGGAAAGCAATGCAAGGTCAACTACACCTCCTGCGTGAATTTCTATTTATGATCCTGCCAATCCTAAGGCCTAAAGTCGCTATGCCTCAGGCCTTTGACATTAAGGCTGAGATCATCTAACCAGCTAAGTATGTCATTTTCACTCCTCTTCCCCTTGCTCACCGAGTGAAGATTTTCTTAAGATTTTCCTTGTCTCCAGCCTCTAACTTCTATCTTTCTCCAGTTTTTCTCCTTTGAGCTCATTGTGTTCAGGAGACCCACTTCCCGCTTCCTCAAAGCTACTCCCCCAGAACCCCAGAGCTCGTAACTTTTTTTCTTGGGAAACTAGAATAGTCAATATTGCTAATAGCTCTGCTCCTCAGCTACTGGCCTCTTCTCCTTCAAATCTACATTACTACCTTTCCCCTCAAATAGCAACTGTTTCAAACGCCAGTCCTGTTTTCAAACTCTCTTTCCTCTACAAAGTCTTTGAAAGTCTTATCAATCCCCACCCCTTCCAAAAATCCACCTTTCTCAGTAATTCCATTTTTGACTTCCTCCACTTAGGAGTCAACCTCAGCCATAGCCCTGCAGACGTTTTTTCAAAATCAGAATTACAAATGATATTGCAAGTGACTGTTATAAAGATCCTCCTAGTCCTTCCTAATCTGCTGTACAGTCTTTGACATGATCAGCACACTGTCCTCCTCTAACCACTCATTAGCATTAGCTAGAACTGGCTGTGACCGCTCTCATGATGCTATTATTGTTTATCTTATCACAATCAAAGTATGACTAGCAATAGGCTCTCTTCCTTCTCCTACACCTTTATCCCTGTGTCACCCATACTGACACCAATATCTCATCTACATGAAGCACGACACCATCCCCCACAAGAACATTATGTGATAAACGCAGCATCAGTTTTCAAATATGAACTGAGAGCATCCAGCTCTTCCACACCACTAACTGGTCTCAGCCCCTCCACCGTTTCAGAATTGTAAGACAGTTTGCACATGTCTATTACTGAATAAACGAAGTTCTCCAACTGAATACAAGGAAAACAAATCCATTCACAATTCAATCTGTCCTCAGCTTGCCTGCTGTTCGATCATTCATTGATCACCTGGAGACTTGACTAAAATAACGCCACAGAAGCTGGTATCCTGTCACTCAATCACTCTTTATTTAGGCATGAACAGTCCTTGACTTTAATACTGCCTCATACAGTCAGCCTACCAGAGTGTCAGTATCTCTGATACTCAACTTTTACATTTGTCAGCCATGATTCCCTGACTGGACTAGGTTAGAGAACTAATCAGAGAACTCATATTCTACACAGTCCAGCTGGCTGACCTCGTTACAATCACTATATCCTTCCCTGAGTCCACAGATATAGATCGGTCCCTTTCCATGAAGGGACTCCTGGGGTGTTTAGTACCAGGTCACGTTTCTCTGACTTGTCACTTGACATGCGTGGCATGTAACGTATGGGAACTCATCTTTGACGCCAGTAGCACCTCAGTAGAAATTCCCCCTCTTCTTCTGGTGGCAAAGGCATCGAAGAGTCTACTTCCGTCAATATGTCTCTGATTCAGAGGACTCGACACCCTTTGACAGAGATGGTGAATCCATGGATTCCAGCAACGTGTCTGAACATTGAGGGGGAGGGCACATGTTGTTCCTACACTATTTGAAATTTCATAGCTTTTCACATGGCCCACCTAACTTTTCAGGCCCGTCGCATTTACCCGGACTTTATATGTCACTAGGGCTGACCTCGCACCTTAACCATGTGGGGCCATTTTTGTGATTCTTACACAAAACATCGTCCTTTGTATGAAACTAATCTCTCTTACTTTACAGAGCCTTGGGCCTGGTAGTGGAGTTCCTGATGATGTTTCACCCTTCCCCAGAAGATCAGGGAAGATCAGACAATGTGGTATGGAATCTTCTATTCATTAACAACGCTGCCGGAGCTATCCCTGTAGTTGCATGTGGGGTTGTTCTATAATCAAACAAGAACTATGATAGCTTGGTATCAAGTGAGGCTGTTGGCTTTTTCTTCAATCGAGCCTTTAAAGTTTGGACTGTATTTTCTGCCAAACCATTGGATAATGGGTGGGGAGAAGCTGTCTTTATGCGTCAAATCCATTCAACTTTAAGCAATAATCAATCAAATTCCCTGCTGGTTAACAATGACCTGTTATCTGTGACTAACATTTCTTGGACTCTATGGTGCTGCAAACGATGCACATGGTTTTTCTATTGTTACCCCAATGTTTGATGAATGGACTCTATGCATGTTTAACCACTTTCAATGGGCATCCACAATAACCAAGAACACTGAACACATGAACAGATCTGCATAGTCAACGCAGTCCAAGCTTTTCCCAGAGGTTCCCACAAATATAGGAGAGTTGGTGGTGGTAATCTTTGTCCTCATTTGCACTTTGGGCACTGTCCCACCAACGTGGCTATGTCTGCGCTCAAGCCTGGCCACCAGAAAAAACTTCTCACAAACACCTCAATTTTGGAGACCCCTGCCTGGCCCTGGTGGAATTCTGCCAGTTTTCTATGTCAACCTTTGCTCAGGGCAATCACTCTTTCTCCACATAATATGCTGTACTCTACCGTGAGCTGGTCACTCTGGGTCTAAAAAGGTTTCAATTCTTGTTGACAGGCCTTTGCTTTCCACCACTGAAACCAGTTGCTTCAGTTTGGAAGGGCCTGAATCCTTTTGTGCCCAAAGTCTAATATTGTTAGTTGTGACTGGAAGTGTCCAAACATTACAGACTCCTTCACTGGTGGTGTATCTGCTAATGGGAGATGGCTCAATGCATTCGCATTTGCTATTTGGCTTCCTTGACTGTGTTCAATTATCGACTCATTATTAACTTTCGGCAGGATGTTACTCATGCACCCCTACACATTAACAGCACAAATGTGGAATAAATGAAGCTCCAAGGAGTGGTCATCCACAACAAGCTTTCTTGGACTCATGTGGGCGTATTGGTTACAAATGCCCAACAATGCCTTTTCTTCCTCAGGCAGCTGAGGAAATTTGGCATGACCATGAATAGCCTTGCCAACTTTTATTGGTGTGCCATCAAGAGCATTCTGTCTGGATGTTCACTACCTGGTGTGGCATTCAAGATCGGACACGGTTACACAGAGCGGTGACCTTGGACTGGACAATCACAAAGGCTAACCTCCCATATATCGAACCTATCTACCAGGCCCGCTGTCAAGGAAAGGCCACCAGCATTCTCAAAGATCCATACTACCCAGGCAATGTTTTCCTACAACCTCTATCATCAGAGAGAAGGTACAGAAGCCTGAACACACGCACCAACCGGTTTCTAAACAGTTTCTACCCGACTGTTGTTAGAATACTGAATGGACTCACATTTGTCAGTACCTGTGTTTTTGTTTTAGCTGCTGTTTACCTATTATTTACTTATCTATGCTACTTAACTATGTGATCTGCCTGTGTTACTCGCAAGACAAAGCGTTTCACTGTGCCTTGGTACACTTGACAATAAATTCAATTCAATTCTAACTTATAATTACACACACATTGTAACAGAGCCCACCGCTGAATGTGGCCCACATCTACAGGCGGCAATGCCTTCTCCTCTTTAAAAAGGTATTGTTGAAATTCCGGACCCCAAATATCCTTCTTTTTCTATCTGAGTGCATTTACACTCTGCATTAGCAATGTTCCTGGATGCATAAACTATTGGGCATTCCTCTCTATTTATGAGCTAATATCACCAAGGCCATACAGGGAAGGCTCTGCACGTCACAACCAGATATTTATTGGACCCAGGTTTGATTCCACCCTCAGGCAACTGTCTGTGTGGTGTTTTCACATTATCCCCATGCCTATGTGGGTTTCCTCTGGATGCTCTGGTTTCGTGCCACAGTCCAAAGATGTGCAGGTTAGGTGGATTGGCTGGGTTAAATTGCTCACAGTGCCCAAGGATATACAGGTTAGGTGGATTAGCTGGGTTACAGGGATAGGGTAGGGGGGGTGGGATGCTCTGGGTTGGTGTGGATACAGTGTAGGAATTCTATTCTAAATAGTGATCAACCTCTGAGGTGTTGGCTCACGATCCCAATAAATATCTTGACATGCAAAGCTTCCCTGTCTGGCCTCGGGGTGGTAGTAGCTCATAAGTTGTTTATGCATCCAATAATTTACACCCAATAGTTTATACATTGCTAGTGCAGAATGTAAATAAACCCAAACAGAAAAAGAAGGATTAGTGATCATATTTGGGGTCTGGAAGTTCCACAAATTTGTTTAAAATGTCCACAAAAGCGAATAGACCCGTTGCACTTCAAAAATCAGCAAAACCAGTGCTGTCCATTTCAAGAACTGGACTAGTTTGATCATTTCTTCACCTTCCAGCCTTCTGATTTCTGCCTCTGCTTCTATCTATAAGGCAAATGGCACTGGGCAAACCCTGCAGATTTGAGTTGTTTCCTGGTCATCATGCAAGGTGGCTTTGGCTCCTCTGATAGTCCCTAGGCCTTCCTGGAAGACCTCTGGGTATTTATTTAGGACTTCACTCAGGCAGCCATTTACCAACAGAAAAATGTTGAGCCAGTCCAGCTGAATCTCTCCCAACCAATTCTGCCCCATAAAGCTTGTGCCCAAGCCTTTTACTACAAATATCATTGGTAACTGAACCAACTGCTTCTCATAAAAGACCAGAATGAAATTTGTACCCTCAACTTGTAAAGGTTGCCCAGTATAGATTCTTAGTCTCACTGAGGTCTTGCACAAATTCAAGGGCTGGAGTCCAGTGTGAATTTTGTTAAATACTAATTCTGCAGTCACTGAAATGGCCCTGGCAATATCAACCTCCATTAGAACCAGGTGACCATATATTTTGATTGGTTCTCATTTTAATGTTGCTAAGTAATTTAACTGTTCCAAACCAGCTGTCGGTGGAGCTTGTAGGGTATGAACTCTCCTAGATACTGGTCTATGAGTTAACTTACTCAATTTAGGTCGAGTAGAACTCTTTTGCTGTTTTGAGTCCACAGGATCATTGTTGGCCAGGATTCTGGAGAAAACTTTAACCATTTGGCCAATGCTTGTCTTTGTTTTGGAGTTTTACCATGGGCTGACCTAGAGTCCTTCTGTTCAGGATGTATCTTGAGTGAGATGATATAATTGCCTCCACTCAAGTCGTGCTCTCCACTTGCATCGGAATACCGTGCAACTTGTACGCTTCACCTGCCATATTTTCCAATGACAAACCAATTTATTTCTGTTTGAAATCTAGTTGGGCTTCAACTAGCATTTGGTTTTGCAAAAGTTACATCATTAATCCCAAATACCAGATGGTCTCTAAATATCTCATTAAGGGCTAAACCAAATTCACAGTTCTTTGCCAGTTGTTTTAACTGAGTCAAAAACCCAGATAGTATCACTTTTACTCGGCAGTTCAATAACTGGGGAATCTATCTCAGAATTAGAGGAACTTTAGGTCATAATATTACTTAACTATGACAGGCAATTCTTGAAAGGTGTTATTATCTGGTGCCTTAGGGAAAGTGAAGGTCCTAATGACAGGAAAAGTTGTAGTTTCACAGGCTATCCAGTGAATTACTCGTTGGTTTATCTGCCACAATGTAGTTTGCCCGGAAAAAAATCTTGTCACATTCCTTTCACATACTGGGTCCAGGCCTGGATGGCAGGGTCGAACAAATCAAGTTTCCCAAACAAATGTACAATGTAAGGAATGCTTACCCCAACTCAAAGATGACTGTTGCAAGCATGTTCCTTCAGGATCGTGCTTTGCTTTCATCGCTACTGAAATAATATCATAGGGACCAGTATCCCATCAGTAAGTCACCCTTTATTTTAGCATGAACAGTCCTTCAGTATAGTACTGCCTCCTACAGAGTCAGACACCAGTGTTAATATCTCTGACACTCACCATTTTATATGTCAGCCTAGGCTTCCTGATTGGACCAGATTAACACCCCAATCAGGTAGCTTCTATTCTATGAGGCCCAGCTACTGAACTCATTACAATCACTGCACCGACTATTCTCATGCACTCTCAGTTGGTGTCCCATATTTCACCCTCTGTAAACTAGAGGTCATGCAAAGCCCTGCTTGTACCAAATCCTGTTCACCCATCACCCTGGATTTCCAACCTACCATGGCATAAGTTAAGAAAGATCTCAATTTTAAAAATCTCACCCTTGTTTACCAATCCCTCAATAGGGATTTCCATCTCTGAATCTCCTCCGAAATGCCAAGTATGTGCACTCTTCCAATACTGGCCTCTTGAGCATACCCAGAGGTTAAACTCTCCGCCACTGATTTAAGTGCTTTCAGCTACAGATGTCTGAGAATTCTCTCCCTCAACCTCTTCACACCTTTCTCCCTCTTTAAAGACAGTCTTTGAAACCAATCTGCTTGATCAAGCTTTCATTCTTAATACTTTTGGATCAATGGAAACTTTTGTTTGATAATGCTCATATGAATAATGTTGAGAGTCTTTACAATACGAAAGGTGCTACATAAATAAATACATGAGGCTTCGCATGGTGTTTACTGTAGTTAACTGCAAGTGAATCCAAACAAATGTAACCGAGCAACACAGTGATTTTCAGCATCAAATGTTAGGATTTCAACTTTCAACTCATTTTGATTTCATTTCCAGTTACAGATTTACAAAACTAAGTAGGAAACTTTGTCGAATTGACTTTATCCATGGGGATGTGTAGCGACGCTGGTTACATTAAGGAGCTTTGGAATCAATAAGCAAGGACAGAAATGACAGCTTTTAATGCTGCCGACATCATGTAGTTGAATTAGGGTCAGGGAACTGTGGAGGTTGGGCTTTCGACGAGAAGGCAACTGAGATTCTGAAAACAGTCACTGGCAATGTCTCCCTCTGGGTGTGCAGACAGTATAGTAAAGGATGGCAGCCTCAACAGCAAGGGAAACCCTTGGAAACACCATGCTCCACCCTCACCAATGATGCCAATTACTTCCCCATTTACCAGGCATGATCAATCTCGGAGCTCAACCCCACTCCACCTGGCTTCTCAAGTCTACTCAACCTTCCTGCTCCTGGCCAGTTGCTGTCTCAGCTATGGCCTCTCCCATTGGCTGGCCCCTCCTGAAGGTGGATTCTTCGCCCTTAAGAAGGTATAGAAGACCTGATACCAGACCATTAATTGTGTGATGGCTCAGGAATCAGGTCAGGGTGCCAGGAAAGGCTGAGACAGGGTTGCCCTGGTTTGTACGCCCTCTATTAGGTGCTGTTAACCTTGGTATTAACTTTAACCCAACTGTAACATGATACTTCAGATGTGAAGCAGCAGAGAAATCCCAGGGCAGCAGACTAACAGGAGTCAGACAAAACAGCAATAGCTGCAGTAAAAGTAACAACAACTCTCAAGGGGTTTAACACCAACCAGGACAAAGCAATCCATTTGACGGGTGTACATCCACTCCATCTAATAAGATCACTCAGTAGCAGCAGAGCATTGCATCTACAAGATCCACTGCTGAAATTCACGAAGGTTACAGCGCTTTCCAACCCACACCTCCATCATCCAGAAGGATGAGGGCAACAGATACATGGAATTACCACCATCTGTAAATTCCCTTCCAAGTCTCACACCATCCTAACTTGGAACTGTATTGCCTATACTTCAGTGTCACTGAGTCAAAAATCACAGAAATTCCTTCCTAATAGCACTGTGGATGCCCCAGCACCTCAAGGACTGCAGCAGTTAAAGTTGGCAGCTCACCATCCACCAGGGCAATTAGGGATGGGCAATGAATGCTGTCCCAGCTGCAAAGTGCATACCATGTAAATGAATAACAAGATGTCAAAGGGATGGTGTGATGATACACTTATGTGATTACTATACTGGGACTAAAGCAAACACTGCAATCGTAATAAAAGATACAATATGAAAACATTGAAGGCCAACCTATTTGGCTGGAAAGAAATTTTGTCGTATCCAGTGATTTCACACAAGTCCCGCTCCAGTTCCTGGAATAACTGCTGGTATCCTTGCGCCTGATCCAGAGGTACAAAAGGGTGCACATTCCCAAATTCTAGCCAAGTAATGGGCTACAAAGAAAACACAAGGAGCCGGGAAAAGGGGGAAACACAACATTCATTTATGAAATCGATCATGTAGCTATAACTTGTCCAGACCTGCAAAATTGACAAAATACAAACATGTGACTTGTAACTAGGATAATATAATGACACTACTTAATTAAGAGGTTGCATCCTAATGATATTCAGATTAATATCTCCATATTTAGTATGGATTTTATAATCCTTGGCTTCACGTTTGAACCATCTTCAGAAAGTTCACCCAAAAGAAATTTGGTTGGAACTCTGGTTAGAGTTGTTTGGTTTTGATTCTTTATTGTGGATATATAATGGGCTATCCAAACCTTCACTGCGCAAGTATGCTGACAAACTAGCAGAATGAGGGTGGATGAGGAGAATACCATACCTGGGGCGTTGTACAGGTACAGTTCAGACAACACTCCTTGAATTTTTCAAATATTCAATATTTTAAAGTCCTCCATTTAAGGATCCAGAGCCATCTGATTTTGGGGGGTGGGTGGGCACAGTGTGGCACCTGGGGTAAATCATACTGCACCCGCCATCCCCAACAGGTTTCCATGAAGTTCTTTTGAATGAATGATGTGTTGTGGTCTTCAAATCAAATGAAACAGGAAGTCACACAATGTTACTCCCAACTATTCACAGGTCAGCCAGAGCCTGGTTTTCCAGGTCCTCCCAGATGCCAAGGTCCCACCGTGCAGCCGCTTCAATCAGAGGATCCGGTGCACTCGCTCCAGCCTAGGGTCAGTTCGGTAAAGATCACGGTTTGCCTTCAACTAGTGCTGATCTTGCTGTGTTCAGCTGGTGCTAACTGCCACAAGGCAATTAAACCAGTCTATCAACTGGACCCTCAAGCAGGCATTGTGCAAAACCTGTTTCTTGCATATTCACCGTACGGAACAACCTCAATTATCTGAACAAGAATTACCCGAATTTCGGATTATCCGAACAAGATCTCAAGGTCCCATAAAAATGCTATCCATTATCCGAACTCAGTTATCCAAACAAAATACTCCCAGCCAATCTCCTTCGGATAATTGAGGTTGTTCTGTAGTCCGTCTTTGTGATCTTTATCAGCTTGGCTTTGGCACGTATGTGCCTAGTGCCTGCGCAGTCAAATTTCTGAGTCTGAGCATGTGATTAGGGAGCCAGTGCTGTGGGTACAAGTCTGCTTTTGCTGCAAAAGCACACTCACGAATGCACTCACTCAAAGGCAGGTCTAAATCAGATAGTACTTCCCTCCTCAATAGGCAGCACCCACATTATATGATGATTATGGAAAGATTCATATTATACTCAACTTCAGGAAATATAGATAAGTCAACTTTGTAGTTAAAGTGTTGTAAGATATAAGGCACACTTACCGTGAGTTCTGAGGAACTATTCAACTTCATCGTGCAAGATCCCTGGTTCAAACAGAGGAAACAAAATGTATAATGTACAACCACTGAAGTTTGGGGTTACATGTTAAAGTGGGGAAAAGAATTGAAAATAACTATCACCCACCAGTGGAATCATGCTGTGAACCAGAGAAATATCTTTATTTTCTAACTTCTTCATGTACCGGACAATATTCGTTTCTGAGTGATAACTAAAATAAATAAATTAACAAATGAAGTGCTCAAAACGTGAGTACATCCAAATTTTAAAACTATCAACTAAATATCAAGCTTGTTGAATAAGATTAAAACAATCTTAAAAGATGGCATTTGGCTTAAGACAGTATAATTAATTTTGGCTTTTGTCACTTCACTCATACAACATGTTTAAAGACAATTAAAAGTGGGAAATGACAAGGCTAGTCCCATGCCCAACTTTATTATCTCAGACCTTTTTATTATAATTTATGGAAGTAGTTCCAGACAGGTAAATATGTAATCAAATAACATTAAAATTTTATTACCAGGAATGAATAGAATGTTTCAGTATGTCTAAGGCAATTTGATGATATTCAAATGAACTTACCACAAAAGGGACTTTGGTTATGTGAAAAGACTAGATAAACGTGGATAATGCTTATAATTGTAGGATAGTACACTTAAGAGAGAGGGGTTCAAAACGTTTTGTTTTGTACTCATAACGACTAATATGCAAGAAACAGATTTGAGAAAGGAATATCAATTCACACAGTATGAGAACAGGGGGTTGATGAGTTAGTTCATGGGTGGCTGGGAGATATAGTTAAAATGTTGACTGTCAATCTTAGTTAGCTGATTGTCATAGCATAACAAAAACCCAGTGTTGGAGGTAGAATGGAGAGAGGAGTGGCTTACTAATGGAAGGCAGAGAGTTGGGATAAGGAGGCAATTTTCAGAATAGCAACCTGTAACTAGGGAATGTCACAGAAATCAGTGCTGTAGTCACCATTATCTATATTACATATTAATGGCTTTGAAGAGACAAGCGAATGTACTATAGCTCAGTTTGTGAATGACCCAAAAATAGGTGGGAAGGTAAGTGGTGAGGATGACACAAAGAGTCTAGAAGGATATAGACAAGTTAAGGGAGTGGGCAAAAACTTAGCAGGTGGACTATGATACTTAAATGTAAAAAGACAGAAGAAAGCCACAGAAATGGGCCATGTGGGAGTCCACATGCTTAAATTACAAAAAAGCCAATGTCTAAGTTTAGGGAAGGCAAATGGAATATGGGCCTTTACTTCAAAGGAATGCAGCGTGCAAGTAGGAAGATTTTGCTAAAAGTATACAAGGCATGAGTCAGATCACAACTGGAATACCTGTTTAGGTCCCTTTTTCTAAGGAAAGATATACTGGTGTTGGAGGCAGCCTGGAGAAGGTTCACTGGCTGATCCTGAGTAGGGAGGGAGTATCTTATGAGGAGAGGTTGAGTAGGTTATAACAGTACTCACTGGAGTTTAGAAGAACAAGAGGAATCCTTACTGAAACATACAAAATTCTTAGGAGATAGAAAGGTAGTTTCTCTTGAGGGTGCGGGTCTAATACCAGAGGACATAATCTCAGAATAAAGAGTCACCCTTTTGAGATGAGAGGTAGTTTCTCCTCTCAGAGGGTACTGAGTCTGTGGAATTCTGTGTTTGGCTCATGGAATATATTCAACGCTGAGACAGCCAGATTTTTTAATCAGGGAAGGAATCAAGGGTTATAAGGAAAAGGTGGGTCAGTGAAATTGAGAATTCTCAGATCAGGCATGATATCAATGAATGACGAAGTGGACTCAATTAATTAAATGGCTTACATCTGCGCCTGTGTCTTTTGGTCTATTCTGACCAAGCAAAAGCAAATTAACCACCTGATATTTTCCCACATGAAAAGTGCAGTTGAAGTTTTAAAATGATTCGATATTACTTAACCATAAAACACTGACAGTCAGAAGTGCCTTACTTTGCACTAATAATTTGGAGTACATCATAAACATTTCAACAAGGAACAGACTGATATATTTACAAATTATGATAAGTTCACAGATTATCATAATTTATTTAACTGCATATGTACACAGCAGCCTCATTTTAAGCTGCAATCTTAGCGCAAGACTTCTCACTAACCTGTTGAAGACTGGATGTGTAAGGAATTTGCTTGTCCTCTTAAACGGTGTAGCCAAGATACCCTTTGGTTCATCTCCCATGCTCTCAGCTATTAGCTCCTGAAAAAAAAAATAAAACAGTGGTTCTTGAAGATTGTACCAAACTTTGAAAAAACATGGAGAAAGTGAGGACAGCAGATACTGGAAATCAGAGTCGAAAAATGTGGCGTTGAAAAGCACAGCAGGCCAGGCAGCATCTGAAAAATATGACTTGGAAAGATTGCATGCAGTATAATTTTTATGTTCCTCCATATTCATATTCAGAAACCTTGATCATTATGAATCAATGAAATTCTATCAGGGGACAGAATTTACAATTTTTGTTTTAACTGCCTTTGATCAGGATTTATTTATGTGAAGTACTTTCTTTTCTCATCTCGAGGGTAGTATCCCAATTATATCAAATCCTACTGTGTAAGATTCACAATATGCCTTGATTTGATGACAGATCATAAACCTGGATCACCTAAGGGCATACAGACCTCTTTAATTATGTTTTTTAAAAGTGAACTGCTACAGCCAAACAGAAGTCTATTGACTGTCTGGAGAGGAGTTCTGGCACACATCTAAAAAACTTCAAAGGGCAAAATACACTACAAACTAAACTGTAATTCCCTGAGAGAATCTCAGACTCTGAACATGATGGTTACAAATGACAGCAATCTTAACAAGAGACAAATGTGCTGTTTCCCCTTTCAAGAATATGCAGGGACAGAGCTTAAAAATGAGCTTCAATTCTTGGTCTTTGTGCATTAGTGGCTTGATGCCCTGTGTGTGCCACACTTTGATAACGGCCATTAAATGCACCTGCACCGCAGGTAAAGAAAAGGGAATCTTGCTGTTCACTCTATGTTACTCCGCCAGCCACTGTCAAAAGGATCCAGAAGAAAAGAATTGCAATGAACCATTTAAGGCTAGAATTTTGAAACGGACTGATCAGCTACCAACACCAATGTTCCTAGTAATCTCCGTTGTGATGATCACAATGTTCTGCTGTCTATTCTTCACAAACAATTCAAAATCTAACTTTAAAAACTTTGATCTTTTGATTTTGGGCTCACGTCATTTCTAATCTGTCTCTATGTGCATTGCTCTATTATTTCTTCTTGTGGTCAACAACTTATAAACCTATCCATGATTAGCTCACGAAAGCCGGATTAAATTGGCTCCTTTTAAAACATAACTTTATTTGTTCTTTGAAAAGCTCCAAGGGAATTGAACCTTTTAAAAATGACCTTGTTGTCACCAATGCAATGATGCACAGCTTGAATCATACTATTAAGTTCGCTGATGACACGCCAATAGAGGGTCTCATTAGCAGGAACGATGAGTCAGGATACAGAGAGGAGGTGCAGCAGCTAACAGACTAGTGCAGAGCCAACAAACCGTCTCTGAACATGGATAAAACAAAACTTCAGGAGGATAGAGTGATCACTCTCAGCTGCACATCGATAGCTCCCCCATGGAGATCATGAAGAGCATGAAAGTTCTTGGTGCATTTCACCTGATCCTTCAACAACAATTCCATCGCCAAGAAAGCCCAGCAGCGTCTCTACTTTCTGCGTAAGCTGAGGAAATCCCACCTCCTCACCCTATTCTCCAGAGGGTTCATTGAGAGTACCCTGAGCAGCTGCACCGCTGCCTGGTTCAGGAATTGCAACATCTGGGATCGTGAGACCCTACATTGGATAGTGAGGACAGCTGAGAAAATCATTGGGATCTCTGTTCTCTCCATTACAGATATTTACACCACACGCTGCATCTGCAAGGCTAACAGCATTGTGGACGACCCCACACATCCTTCATTCAAATTCTTCTCCCTCCTGCCATCTGACAGAAGATACTGGAGCATTCGGTCTCTCATAGCCAAACTGTGCAATAGTTTCTTCCCCTGAGCCATCGGGTTCCTTAGACTGCATGATCACATTCTATTCCATTTGTAATTCTTGGAGGACTTGTTGAATTGCCGCTATGTTTTTAACGATCATTCACTGTTACATTGTAATTTGTCCACCACTCTGCCGAATGTATTGTCTTGTCAGGAATTATGTGCTGTCTTGTATGTTTTGCACTTTCCTATGCATTTTATGCTCCCGAGTAGTCTGTGTGCTCATATAGCATCGTGGTTCTCGAGGAGTGCTGTCTCGTTTTTATTCTACCAGCTGTGTATAGTAGAAACGACAAATAAAATTACTCTACTCTACAATGAAGGGAGCAGAGTCCTCCTCACCTTTGAGCTTGACAATTTGGGATATGATATCTGGAACCATAATAACTTAGGGAACTTCATCTGAGGTCTGGTTGTTGTGAAGCAAAAATATTGGGAGATTTTAAAATAAAGGTTATTTAACTGGCGTGCGCACAGATTTCCGGGGGTGGGGGGGGGGGGGGGGGGGGGGGGGGGATCGTAACGGCAGGTAGCCTATAAATTTCTCAGAACTCAATCTGACTTGTTTTCAGCCAAGTGCAAGTTTCTGGAAGGGTTTTCCACCATCAGGACCAGGAAGATCTCTTGCCATTCCTTACCAAACCTAATGCACTAATTATCTATACTCCCATGGCATTGCTTGTATCCAACCCCATCTTACACTTTGCCAATCAGTGTATAAATCTGAAAGCTGAACGTTCCTTGTGCCTCCATCTTTAAAAGTCCACTATGCACCTAGCCAAGCACTGGCATACTGAAGCTATCCTGTTCACTTAAGGATGTTTCTCAAAGATGTCAGGAAAAGGGAAAATGGCACCACAACTCTCCAACAAGGATCTGGTCGAGGGGATGGTCCAAATCAGGGCCACCCTCTTTCCAGAAGACAGGCAGAGGAGGTCAAGCCACCAGACACTGGCAGTCTGCTCCAAGGTCACCACCTGGTCAGTGTTGTCAAGGTTCAGAGGAACAAAATGCAGCAGCCCAAGGTCAATAGCCTTTTCTGCTCTGCCAGGGTAAGTGCCGAGTATTTTCTCACACCCACTATCTCAGTTGTTGGACCCACCTCCCACCAAGTCTCAAGTTTGGCCAGTCACTGTGGCTTTCAACAGGTTCCCTCCTCTCGCCCACAACCCCCAGTCTATCACTCAAACACCACTAACCGTGCCTCGCATCTGCGCTTATTCCTCTCTCCCCTAGAACTCAACACCTTTCCCCCAGCTGCATCAGGATTAACAGCCATTTCATCTGCTTTTATTTCGATAAAACCAAACCTCCAATCCCTTACTCTTGTCAATGAGAGAATCCTGGTCCTCACTAGGGAAGACCAGGACAATTCTTATGGAGGTGCCAAGACATCCATTACCCATCAACCCAATCAGTATCATGTTTCCTTCCACTGCAACCTTACTAGCAGGTTCATTCTCTGTGCATCATTTCTAGCATTAGCAGTGACACCTCCTCCCTCATCTGCCTTGCAGGTACAGCCGGGGTCTCCACCAGCCTCATGTAGAAATGGTCGGCTCCCCATTAGGTTACATCCTCACCCTCCGAGGACAAGAGATCAGAGACCTCAGAGGAAGTCTTGGCAAGATCCCATTGCCCAGACATTGACACCTCAATGAGAATGGTAGGCATATACGGTAGAGGGCAGTCTGCTGAACACCTCAGTGAGACAGGTCCACAGCCAGTAAAGCAGAAACACCCCAGGGCACTTTGGGGACATGGTCATCTCTGATTGGCCAGCATTTATAAATCAGTTGGCTGGATGGCTGGTCTGTGATGTGGGTTCAATTCCTATGCCAGTTGAATTCAACATAAAGGTTCCACCTTCTCAAACCCACCGCTTGCTTGATGTGTAGTGATCTGTTGGTTAAACTCACCACCAGTTGTCTCTCTTGCTACTGGCAGAGCAAATCTCTGGGACTATGGTGACTTTACCTCTACCGAAAAGGGAAACCCAGTTGAGCCTTTAAGTTTAGCCATGTCCCTCACATCAGTAATACTAACACAAATATTCAGCAAAGATTGAATGTAAAAATGCAACATTGTTTCTAATGGAATATTGTCCCAACTCCCCTTTACAACCATCAATGTGTGCCCATTACAAGATGTGCTCTTAATTCAGGTCTCTGACTAAACTAGTCTCAACAAATAATGGTGGTCCACAGTTGATAAAGTGAAATCAACACGATGTGAAATATTTACATGTGAAATTTAAATCTGAAAAACACCCATGCAAGATTTAGAATGTACAAAGGTTATGTTTGTAGCATGGATGCGTTGGATAATTGTGGTCCCTGATGAACATTATATTTAATCAGTCCCTCGCACGCAAAATTCACAACATATTTGCATCACAGAAACAGCTAATACACTGCATAAAAAAAAAAGTACTTACAGCTGATGATTCACAGCCAAACACCCAGAGGAGATCATCCAAGTCTCTCTCAGTCACTGTTTCATCCAGGGACACTCCCAACTGTCGAGGGAAAGGCAACATGTTAAACACAGAAACTCAAACTGAACTCCTCCAGAGCTCAACAGCTCTTCAACAAAACAGACTATTTGTACGCAGTTTAGTTGAGAGTCAAGGAGAATGTAACAGATGAAATTATGAAGGAAATATGGAAGCAAAGAAATAGTATGAAGACACTGTGGGAAGTTAAATTATGGAAAACCCAAAGATGTCTTTTGAATGCACTGTGACGAAGCTGCTCCTTTAACAAGGTTATACAGTTCTTGGCTTTTTTTTCCCCCAGAGAGGTGATAAACAACACAGACACCGAGAAGCCTGGAGGTGGAGGGTTTTATGGCCAATTTGATAATAGTTGAAAGCCTCTGCCTGAGGCACTATTTGTTAAGTTTAAAAGGAAACACTTACAGTTCTCCCAGCTCAGCTTTTCTCTGGTTTGGTTTTGTTTGGTAGTGTGAAGAAAGGCTGCTGGACCCAAAGAAGCAGGTCCAGGCTGGTACTCTCTCTCTCTCTGACTTATACCCTATTAAGAACATGCGTTTGATTTTTCATTTTGTACCAAGGGCTATTTCTGGGGATTGTTGCAAATATTTGGCACAGCATCATTAAATTGGGATAGTCTGTCGGGTTTTCGGATCGGATAAGTTATTTCATATTCTGTTTTCTGTTGTGTGTTTCATTCATTAATCTTGTAAATAAATTGTTTTGTTTGAAATGAAGTGGTTTGACCAGCGGATTTTCTCCTGGAATATCCACTGTACACCTGCTGAAAACAACTAGCAAAGGTAGAGTCTGGACTACCTTCTTGAAGTGTTTTGAGGGGCCTGGCCTGGTCCATAAAATGTAAACTTACAACTAATGAAGGAGCAGGGCCAATTAGAGACCGAAAAGGCAATGCGTGTATGCAGATGAAATGTTGGGGGGGTTTGGCATCTGTATTCAGAAAAAAAGGATGATGGAGACTGTGCCGTCAAGGAAGAAAATCGTGAAATACGGACCGGGATAAAATTTGAGAGGGAACAAATATGAATGTGTCTAGCATGTGAAAGAAAAACAGCAATTGTAATGAATGGATTTGGACATACTGCTGGAGTACGTGGTACTCAAACCCAGACTTCCTGGCCCAGAGGCAGGAACACTGAAACTGCACCAGAACCTTTGAATATCTTAGAAAGTAGGTGAATCACCAGACTCAGCTGAGACATCGTGAAGGAAGGGTGGAAACAGCAGAGGCTCTGTCCATCTTTTTGTTAATCCTTTCTGTCTTATGAGCACATAGCCAGAGAACTGCTAAAATTGCACTGTTGTCTAAGAGAAGAAATGAATGAACACAGCGTAATTACAGGCCATTATATGGGCAAGTTACAGTGGAATAAAATACTAGCAGATAATATAAATGAGTATTTAAAAGGATGCAGAATATCAAAGAAAGTCTTTGGGGATTTGTTAAGGTATCAGGTTATAGTCCAGCAGATTTATTTGAAACCACAAACTTCAGAGCATTGCTCCTTCTTCAGGTAGCTACGAAAATAAACCTGTTGGACTAGTGTTGTGAGATTTTTGACTTGTTCAACCCCAGTCCAACACCAGCACATAGTCAGCTGGAAACAAAGAATTTGTAAGAGATCTCAGTTACCTGTAAGAATAATAGGGTAGTTATGGTATGGAATTTTAATTTTCCAAACATGTACTGGGACTGCCACAAATGTTAAGTGCTTGGATGGAGAGGAATTTGTTAAGTGTGTAGAACAGAATTTTCTGATTCAGTACGTGGATGTACCTACTAGAGATGGAGTAAAACTTGACCTTCTTTTGGGAAATAAGGCAGGGCAAGTGACTGAGGTGTCAATGGGGGGAGTACTTTGGGGCCAATGATAATAGTTCTATTAGATTCAAAACAGAGTTTGAAAAAGATAGACCAGTTCTAACAAGTTAAATTTCTAAACTGAAGAATGGCCAATTTTGATAGTATTAGGCAAGAACTTTCAAAAGTTGATTGGAAGTGGATTTTCACAGGTAAACAGATAGCTAAAAAGTGGGAAGCCTTCAAAAAAGAGAGTCAGGAGACAGTATGTTCCTGTTAAGGAGAAGGGTGGCAGGTGTAGCAATTGCTGGCTGACCAGAGAAATTAAAATTTTGGTTAAGAAAAAGAAGGAAGCATATGTCCGGTATAGACAGAGGAGATCAAGTGAATCCCCAGAAGACTATAAAGACAGTAGAAGAATAGTTAAAGAAGGAAATCAGGAGGGCAAAAAAGAGACATGAGATAGAATCCGTGTGGAAGCAGGCCCTTAGACTCAACAAGTTCACACTTAGCCTCTGAAGAGTGACCCACCCACATCCATTCCCCATAGTTACCCCTGACTAATGCACCTAACCTACACATCCCTGAACACTATGAGCAATTTAGCATGGCCAATCCACCTAACCTGCACTTCCTCAGATTGTGGGAGGAAACTGGTGCACCCAGAGGAAAAGCACGCAGACACGGGGAAAATGTGCAAACTCCACACAGAGAGTCACCAGAGGTTGGAATCGAACGTGGGACTCTGGCATTGTGAGGTAGCAGTGCTAACCACTGTGCCACCATGCCATCCCAGCACCATAGCTTTGGCAAATAGGGTTAAGGAGAAACGAAAGGGATTCTACAAATGCATTAAGGAGAAATGGGTAAATAATTTGAGAAGATTTGTAGCTCAGGTTGACGATAAATCTGTAAGTTTGCTCGTTGAGCTTGAAGGTTTGTTTTCAGGTGTTTCGTCACTATACTAGGTTACATCATCAACGAGGGTCTCTGGTGAAGCACTGGTGGTATGTCCCACCTCTCTATTTTCGGTCCTGGTTTCTTAAGGTATGTGACGTCATTTCCGGTTCTTTTTTTTCCAAGAGTAGAAAAGAGTAACCAGGGAGAGAATAGGGCCTCTTCGAGATCAGCAAAGCTGCCTAAGTGTGGAACCACAGGAGATGGGGGAGATACTAAATGAGTATTTGGCATCAGTGTTTAGTATGGAGAAGGATATGAAAGTTAAATAACTTGGGGAAATAAATAGCAACATCTTGAAAAATGTCCACATTACACAGAGGTGGTGGTGCTGGACATTTTAATAAATCCCTGGGACTTGATTAGGTGTACCCTAGAACTCTGTGGGAAGCTAGGGAAGCTGAGATTTATATAATTGATAGCCACAGGTGAGGTGCTGGAAAACTGGAGCTTGGCTAACATGGTGCCAATATTTAAGGAAGTTGGTAAGGAAAAGCCAGGTAACTATTGACTGGTGGGCCTGACATCAGTGGTAGGTAAGTTGTTGGCAGGGATCCTGAGGGATAGGATTTACATGTATTTGGAAAGCAGAGAACTGATTAGGGATAGTCAACACAGCTGTGTGTGTGGGAAATCATTTCTCATTAACTTAAGTTCAAAAAATTTACTTAAGTAATCACATGTAATAGAGGGAGAACTAGCCATTTGGATACAGAATGGGCTCAAAAGGTAGGAGACAGAGGGTAATGGTGGAGGGTTACTTTTCAGACTGGAGGCCTGTGACCAGTGATGTGCTGCAAGGATTGGTGCTGGGTCTACTGCTTTTTGTCATTTATATAAATGATTTGGATGTAAGCATAGGAGGTTTAGTCAGTAACTTTGCAGATGACATCAAAATTGGAGGTGTAGTGGACAACCAAGAAGGTTACGTTAGAGTACAACAGGATCTTGATCAGAAAGGCCAATGGGACAAAGATTGGCAGATAGAGTTTAATTTAGATAATTATGAAGTGCTGCGTTTTGGAAAGGCAGGATGTATACACTTAATGGACAGTGTTGCTGAAAAAAGAGACTTTGGAGTGCAGGTAGATATAATAGTGAAGGCGGCATTTGGCATGCTTTCCTTTATTGGTCAGTGCATTGAGTTTGGGGGTTGGGAGGTCGTGTTGTGGCTGTACAGGACACTGGTTAGGCCATTTTTAGAATACTGTATTCAATTCTGGTCTCCCTGCTATAGGAAAAAATGTTGTGAAACTTGAAAGGGTTCTGGAAAGATTTACAAGGATGTTGCTAGGGTTGGAGTGTTTGAGCTATAGGGAGAGGTTGAATAAGCTGGGGTTATTTTCCCTGGAGCATCAGAGGCCGAGGGGTGACTTCGTAGAAGTTTCTGAAATCATGAGGGGCATGGATAGGGTGAAGAGCCAAGCTCTTTTCCTCAGGAAAGGGGTGTTCAAAACTAGAGGGCATGGGTTTAAGGTGAAAGGGGAAAGCGTATGCTTCCATACTACATAACTCCATGACTCTAAGATGTATCACTCCTCTTTTAGCATCCCCTCCATGCCTGGATGCAGAAGTAGTCACAGGCTAGCTTACAGGGTATCATCATTACCAACTCTGGAACCCACCCTGACCACATCCTCACCAACAGCAGTGTCTCAGCTGCTAGTGCCTTTTTATAGTTCAAATCATTAAAATGGAGAGCGGGCTCCTCCATTTTGAAAAGCCCTCTCCCTCACTTGTTTGCCTGAAGGTCCCACCAGCTGTTGTGTGTGTGTTGTGCAAGTGAGGGAGTGGAAGAAATAGAAGGAAAGAGAGAGAGAAAGATATAGAGTTATACAGCATGGAAACAGACCCTTCGGTCCAACCAGTCCATGCCGAACATAATCCCAAACTGAACTACTCTCACCTGCTTGCTCCTGGCCCATATCCCTGCAAATCTTTTCTATTTATGTATCCATCCAAATGTCTTTAAAATGTTCTAATTGTATCTGCATCCACCATTTTCTCAGGATATTCATTCCACAGGCAACCACGCTCTGTGTAAAACATTTGCCTCTTATGTCTTTTTAAAATCTCTCCTCTCAGCTTAAAAATATGGTCCCTAGTCTTGCAATCCCCCATACTAGGGAAAAGACAACTACCATTAACTATCTATATCTCTCAATATTTTATTAACTTTTATCAGATCGACACACACACACACGCACGCACACACACGAAGGGAGAGACAGACAGAGCGATTCAAAGAAAACAGACAATGAGACATATACAGAGAGAAAGACAGACAGACAGAGAGAGAGAGAAGACCGAGAGAGAAGAGACAGACAGAGAGAGAGAAGACCGAGAGAGAAGAGACAGAGAAGAGAGAGAGAGAGAGAGAGAGAGAGAGAGAGAGAAAATGAATATCTATAAGAGATGAATATTTATATATTATTTATACAACTGATTGTCCCAAGGAGAACTATAATAAATGAGTGTTTAATGTATGTTGCTGACTTTTGGGCTGCATTTCAGCCTGACTGTGGGGTCTCAGAATCACTCATTGAAAATCTGAGCCTACCCTGACATTCAGTGACCCCGTTAACATAATAATCATTGCCAGAAATCCACAAATGTCCCTTTCTGAAAATGGCACCCAGAAAACCTTGTTCAAAATTGTCCACCGTCAACTCACCATACAGTTACCATATTCTCGAAGGTTAATCTGCCGTTGGGCACCCCTGTGAACGATCTCCTGGGTAGCCACACCACAGTGGATCTTCAAAGTGTCAAAAAATAATTCGTGCTGTACCTTATGCCCAGCACGTTTTAAACCTGTTTAAAAACAGATTCAGTCAGAATTGCTTTTGCTGACAAATTAATAAACAAATTTTACTGTGATTAGCAAGTCTCACCTTCAGCTAAAATTAAAATAGCGTTGTGCACACGCTTTGCTATGTGTTTCAGTCCATTCGGGCCATGATAAATAGCAAACATTGCAGCCATGTTGGCCAAAAGTGCCTGCAATTAGAAGGATCAATTTGGAGAATATACTTCTCAAGATAAATAGCAAACTAAAATATTTGTTTTGTCACAAAGAAGTCTGTTACACAATCCTATCTACAATACCTGAAATTACAAACTTGATTGAGAAACTACGCTCAGCCTTACATCATTTTACATTCCAAAGATTTCCATTCAAATAAAAACATCGATCTCATGTGCACTTTGTCTGGATTCCTGGAGTGTCAGACATTAACCCATGTCTATGAACATTTCTATACCATTGATAAACTTTGCTAGCTGAAATTCATGGCAGGGGCAGAGAGTAAAGGCATGTATAATTGCGACCATGCCGGGGAGGTGTGGGGGGGTGGGGGAGCAACAATAGGGCACTTCGGGAATTGGATGGCACAGGAAGTAGTAAGACAGAAGATGAAGGTAGGATGATGAGAGATAAAAAGAACAGGATGGGAAGGATGGATTCACATTAAGAAAACACTGTTGCTAAAAATAAATTAGTCACAGAACACTGTTGAGTTTTAAGTTCCCCTGTTGACCTGGCGGGACCTAAACTGACACAGATATAATGGGCCTTCTTCTTCAGTACTGCAAATGTCCTGTGACGTATATCTGTGGTATTCACTATGCTACTGTCTCCAGGTATGCTGTTAAGTAATATTTGATCATCCTTTCCTCACAATGCTATTCTTAACTATACTTAAGATTTACAATTGACATTAAATGTTGACAATTGAATAGAAGCCTCCCAAAGAAACACCCAGAACTGCATTTTAATGACAAGACAAGCAATTTCAAAAGTACGTCAGGACTTGTTGTTTGAGCTCTGCCTGTTTCTCAACATTTGTGAATCAAAGAAAATTTTCTGATTAGTTGTTCTGAAATATTAGAAAAAAAAGCATAAACTTTAAATGTTGTCTCAAACAGTTTTCCAGCATGTAAAAGCATGAAAAGGTGTACAGTCGATAGAAATATGTTTTATTTAGAGACTGAAGTAAAGAAACATAGCGAGGAATTTATTGTAGGAGAATCATACTGGACAATACCTTCATTTCTTTCTCCACAGCAGACCTACTCAGCCGCTTCAAAATTCTCTGCCCGCCTCCTTCTGAAGTTACTCATCTTTGTTGCAGCAAAACAGTTCAAAAGTTTCTGCAGCACCTTCCTGCTGTACTATATCCCTGTTCATCCTGACCACAAGTTTAAAGAGGAGGTGCATGTCCGCAGTCTTAAGGATCCTGAGATAGGCATCTAACATTAACTTTTCTACAGATTGAAATACATTCACTGAAGGTACTTGCCATGGGGTACAATTCTGATTATTAACTTGTTGTTTTAATTTTTTGCATTGATAGTCTTTTGCCACAATTTACCTGCACAGAATTTCTAAAAATGGACCTAACATCTGCTCAAACAAATTTGCTGGCACTTCTGTGGTTCCACATACTGCTGGTGGCCTGATCCATCTGTGCCATTGATTGAAGCAGGCTCAGGCGTATTAAAAGGGGGTCATCCTGGTTTCAGGTAAGCTTGGAGGAAAAGACCATCCTCAATTCTTCCTTCCCTCCACTTAGAAGGGAGGGTAGGATAGGGGAACTCAAGGACAATATGGGTTCTCCAAAGCAAGCTTCTTCATTGCATTATTTAAATCACAACTGCCACCCAATATTCAAAGCAATGAATTATTAAACTTCAAACACTTTATCCTCCTCTCAGACTCCACAGATACAGCTGCAGCACTATTTTTGAAATCCTTTTAATGAAAGTGTCCATTTTCTCTCCCGGTCCCTCATTTCTCTTCGCGAAAATATAATCCTTGACTCACCATGAGCAAACAGCAACTCTACTTCACAGGAAAACATTTGATTGCAGATTTTGCACTGACAAATATAATTTTAAAATCTTTACCCCGTTCAATGATTCGGCAGCATTGCAATTGATATCAGATTAAAACCCAGATTGTGTGATACACTAAATTGATCATTGGACCCATTGCAAATACATTTACGTTTGTTAGTCAAGCATGCACAGCTTTAAATCAAATGCTCCCTTTCACTATCTGACCAAGCTAAATCACTTCGGGCTACTTTAAAATAAGAAAAGTTATGTAACATAAACATTGTTTATTTAATGTGTACAGCAGACACACCTTTTAAAATTCTGTGGAGGGTGTAGTGAGTATACAAAAACATGCAAACAAGGGCAGGACTTGCACAATTAATGGTAGGGCCTTGGGTAGTGTTGTAGAACAAGACCGAGGGGTTCCGGGGCATAATTCTTTGAAATTTGCATTTCAGGTAAACTGGGTGGTTAAGAAGGCATTTAGCACACTTGTCATCATTGCTTAGACTTCTAAGTGTAAGAATCCTGACATCATGTTGAGGTTGTACGGACTTTGGTGAGGCCTCTTCTGGAGTACTGAGTGTATTTGTGGGTCACCCTGTTACTGGAAGTATATAACTAAGCTGGAGAGGGTTCAGAAAAGATTCATTAAGATGTGGCTGGAAATGGAGGGTTTGAGGTATAAAAATAGATGGAAAGACGTTTTTAAACCGGAGAGGAGTTTGAAGCGTAACCTTATTTAGGTTTACAAAATCATGAGATGCAAAGAGAATGTGAATAATAAGAGTCTTTTCCGTAGGCTGGAGGAAGATCAAAACTAGGGTGCATATTTTGAAGATGAGAGGAGAAAGTTTTAAAAAGGACATGAGGGGCAACCTTTTTTTTTACATAGAGTGGTTCATGTGTGGAATGAACTGCCAGAGAAAGTGGTGGATGCAGGTAGTTACAACGTTTAAAAGACATTTGGATAAGATCTTGTTTAGGAAAAGGTTTGGAGGGCCAAATGCAGGCAAGCTGGGACTAGTTTAGTTTGGGAACATGGTCAGTATGGACTGGTTGGACTGAAGCATCTGTTTCCATGCTGTATGGCTCGAGACAAACAGGGAACAAGGTCCTTTGAGCCTGCTTCTGATTTTAATCTCAATTCGACATTCATGTCAATACCCCCCATAATTTTTCATCCTCTTGGCCATCAAGAATCTATTTACCTCTGTCTTAAAAATATTTAAAGCATTCTGCATTCATTGGCATTTGAGGAATGGAGTTCGAAAGACTCTTACTAGTGTATTGATAATTCTGAACATTTGTTAAGAACTGCACAACCAGCATTAGCTTCTTTACATTCTTGGAGCTGTATGATTAACAAAAATAATTCTCAAATAAAGTGCAGTCCTATTTTTAAATTTGACAACATAATTTGCCAGTCAATCTTTTTCCAGTGCTATTGGCCAGCTTGTTATGAAATCACTGATGCTGTTGATTTTACCTGAGCTGTGCAAATGTTGCTGGTAGCTTTATCCCTCCTGATATGCTGTTCTCTCGTCTGTAGCGCAAGACGATACACCTCCTTTCCTGCAGCGTCCCTGAATAATACCAATCAAAACAACCAAAAAATAATCCTACAGCAGAAATTTCCAGTTACATCTTCAGTGTCATATTTGTTTCTCATGTCAAAAACGTACAATACATATCAATCTGGACGAGGTATTTAACAATACATTGGCCCAGAACGTGCTGCAGTGTGCTCCCATTTGTTAGATTGTCTTCCTCACCCTTCAACTCGAAGATTTTCTGCATCGTAAACTGCTGGAAGTGCGAGATGAGAACGGCAACAGGGCATCTGAGACCTTGATGACCGATGGGATCAACAATCTATCTCCTTAGCCAATGAGATTTAAGGATTGAAAAAGAAACAGAGGAAAGAGGAAAATAGGGTGAATTAGAGTCAAATCAGGTACAGAAAGCGAAATAAAGAGTGGGGAAAAAAGATTGGATTAGAGGAGAAAAAATAGCCAGAAAAGCAAGAAAATGATTTTAAAAAGTTAATTTTGAAAACCAAAGAACAATGTACTATATACAGGTTTTAGATTCAACAGTTTTTATTTTTCCCTTTCTGCCCTGGCGACATTATTTGACACTCCAATAAGTGGTTCCTTATGTTGTTAAGTATCTACCCCAAGTTACTGCAGTAAGCTTAATTGGTCATTAATGCACAAATACAGCAGTATTTTCAAATTTATGCAAGCCACTGAACACAACTCTGTGATACAGGTGTAAAGGCAAATATCTTGGGGTGGCACGGTGCCTCAGAGGTTAGTACTGCTGCCCCACAGCGCCAGGGACCTGGCTCAATTTCAGCCTCGGGCAACTGTCTGTGTGGAGGTTGCATATTCTTCCATGTATGTATGGGTTTCCTCCAGGTGCTCTGGTGTCTTCCCACAGTCCCAAGAGGTGTGGGTTAGGTGGATTGGCCATACCAAATTATCCAGTGTCCAGGGATGTTTAGGTTAAGTGGATTAGCCATGGGAATGCAGGGTTACAGGGATAGGGCAGAAGGGAATGAGTCTGGGTGGGATGCTATCTGGACAGTTGGTGTGGACTTGTTGGGCCAAATGGCCTGTTTCAACACTGCAGGGATTCTATGATTCCCAATAACTAAGTAACTAGGACAAGCTTGTATGGTGGAATTCTGTCATCAGTCGTTAATTAAATGTAGATAATCCAAATATTGCTAAAAAGAGAAACAATGACAAAATGTCTTGTCTTGCGCTCATCGGGACTGACAATACAACGAAAATAAGGGGGACAATAATTTATGCAGCAGGAGAAAAGTGTACTTATTGGTTGAACTATAATCCCATGTCACCCAGTGCTGTTCAGTAAAAAATGTAAAGTTTGAAATTTGAGTCTCTTTTTAGAAATGTTTACATTCTGTATGACCAAGTAATTATCTGTTGATAATACAAGGGACTTATTTCCCAAAAGGAAACTACAGGTTATGTCATGTGAAGTCAGAATTTTTTCCAGCTCATCACTGCATGCAATCATTCAATGGTATATTTTAGTTGGAAAACAAATTTATTTGAAGTTCATTGTTTCTAGTCCCATTCAACTTTCAGGAAATTCATGGGGTGCTAAATGAGGAGGTGATGGCCTAGTGGTGTTATTGCTAAACTATTAAACCGAACAGCTGTTGTTCTTGGGACTCCTGTTCAAATCCCACCATGGCAGATAGTAGAATTTGAATTTGTTAAGTATGTGGAATTGTGAATCTAATGGTGGCCACTACCAATTGTTTTGGTGCAGGGTTCGGGGGGCAGGGAGGAAGAAACCCATCTGATTCACCACTCTGCCATCCTCACCCATTCTGGCCTATGACTCCAGGTACATAGCAATGTGGTTGATTCTTCAACTGCCCTCTGAAATGGGCGAGCAAGCTACTCAGTTGTATCAAAAAACATAACTGTGATAACAAATATTTCAAATTTACTTTTCCTGAGGGATGTGAGTATATTCATGTCAGATATCAATAGATTTCTCATAATTTGGAGATGCTGGTGTTGGACTGGGATGTACAAAGTTAAAAATCACACAACACCAGGTTATAATCCAACAGGTTTTATTGGAAGCACTTGCTTTCAGAGCGATGCTCCTCCACCTGATGAAGGAGTAGCGCTCTGAAAGCTAGTGCTTCCAATAGATTTCTCGATATGAAAGACAAAGGGATATCAAAATACTCCAGAAAAGTGCCACAGAGCTGGAAGATCAGCCATGCTCTAGTTCAATGCAGTAACAAGCTTGAATGGCCTACTCCAGTTCCCATTTCCTATATTACTATGTATTTCAGACAATAAAAATGATTTTCATAAATCTGAAGGTGCCAATGACAATGTGCTAGTAATGCCATATGTTGCAGTTTAAATCCACTGGTCACTTCGCAAATTTCAGATCGTTGCTAAGACTTTTTAGATAGTGCACAATTTCTTTTAAGTGTATTCTTAGAAGGCATTGTCTTTATTTCTAATACAAATAGGAAGGTGGGGGTGCTGTTGTGCAGTACTGGTGTCCCTACATTCAAGCCAGGAAATTTGGGTTCAAGTTCCACCTGCTTCAAAGGTGCAGTTACATTTCTGAAAAGGTGTTTTGTAAAGCATCTACAAACTGGAAGCTTGTATTTTTCCAACAGTGGTAAGCCCACAGCTAAAGTTCCCATGTGTATAACGAATAGAAGCAAAATCACTCTCTAGACAATCGGGAGCTGTACACAGCATCAATTTCTACTACAACAATTTTTATTTATGTAGTGTCTTTAATGTAATAAAACATTCTAACTAATATTTTGTCCTTATGTTTTTACAACCCAAAGCTATACTTCCAGATATTTTGAGTTAAACGCTGAGTCTCCAAATGGTCGACAAACTTCATTGCCAAGTAGCCTGATATACTTCAGGAGTAGCTATGTGAACAATGTTATAAAGGGACTGCTAGCATCAGAATTACTACCTTCAAAAGAGGAAGTGGGTATGGGATATAACGAGGCTGGTCAGAACAGCTATTATTGGGGTAGCTGGTCAGTGCGGCGTGAAGCGGGAATTTGTGTCCACCGTGCCCCACTTCCTCATATTCAAGCAAGAATCCAGATACTAACCACCACTCAAACTTTTCACAACTGATTTTCACTCAAGTTCCTCTTGCTGAGGGAAATTTCAACCACACCCCATCAGGAGGAGAAACCTGATCCTACATTCCATCCCAAACACAGTATAAACAAACTGGCTTTCTCGGATTCCCCGACTGCCCTCACCCCTCTTCATCCTCCATTCCTTTCCTTCTCAAGATCCAGCTATCTCCCTTACCGTTTCACATGCTCAACCAGCACACTGAACAAACATTGTGTTTCTGCTGCACTTGTGCCAGTACAAAGGAGGTTATCATGCTCCCATGAGGGAACATGCATATTTTACAGGGATTTTGCTCAATTTATTGCCTCTCTGCTGAAGGCTAGGTCACATGGATATGGCACAAATTCCTGGAACTGGCATTCCCCTGTTTTGGTGACAAAATAAATCATTCTCTGTGCAAAAACAAAGGACAGCATCTCAAATTATGAAAGGCAAACCTAATCTGCACCTCAGCCCAAAAGTCAGACATGTTTGCATTATCCAGCAGATGTTGAATGTCAGCCACCAGAATTAGTAACCCAGACTGATATTTCCTCTCACAAACTAAACAGAAATTGCTGGAAAAGCTCAGCAGGTCTGGCAGCATCTCTGGAGAAAAATCAGAGTGTAGTGATAGTTCTGAGGAAGGCTCACCAGACGCAAAATGTTAACTCTGATTTCTCGCCAAGGATACTGCCAGACCTGATGAGTTTTTCCAGCAATTTCTGTTTTTGTTTCTGATTTCCAGCATTCAATCTCTTTTGGTTGCTATTTCCTCTCTCTTGCTCAGGTGTCCTGAGCTGAAGTGCAACACACCTGTTAATACTGGGGTTGAGATGAACTCATCCAAGACAAGAATTGAATCGTAGAATCCCTACGATGTGGAAGCAGGCCAGTAGGTTGAACAAGTCCACACCGACCACCCGAAGAGTGACCCACCCAGACCCATTCCCCTACTTTATTACTCTACATTAATCCGAACTAATGCACCTAACTTACATATCTCTGAACACGATGGGCAATTTAGATTAGATTAGATTAGATTAGATTACTTAGTGTGGAAACAGGCCCTTCGGCCTAACAAGGCCACACCGACCCACCGAAGCGAAACCCACCCATACCGCTACATTTACCCCTTACCTAACACTACGGGCAATTTTAGTATGGCCAATTCACCTGACCCTGCACATCTTTGGACTGTGGGAGGAAACCGGAGCACCCGGAGGAAACCCACGCAGACACGGGGAGAACGTGCAAACTCCACACAGTCAGTCGCCTGAGGCGGGAATTGAGCCCGGGTCTCTGGCGCTGTTAGGCAGCAGTGCTAACCACTGTGCCGCCGTGCCGCCCACAATTTAGTATGGCCAATCCACTTAACCTGCACATCATTGAACGCAGGTGAAAACCGGAGCACCCGCAAAAAACACACGCAGATACAAACTCCACACAGACTGGTGCCTGAGGCTAAAATCAAACCTGGATCCCTCGCGCTGTGAGGCAGCAGTGCTAACCACTGAGCCACCGTGCCGCCCTTGAATCTAGAATCTTTCAGGGACGCAGTTTAGGCCCATACTAGACATCTCCCAAATGCAATCTAGGGAAATGTGATTTTGTATCTTGTATGAGGATAGCAAATATCACCATGAAAACTGTTTTACCGTGACCTCTGAAAGGCAGCCAAAGGATTCAACTTCCTTTCACAGTATCAGCATCTTCAATTTTAAGGAAGCTCTTAAAATTCCTTTACTCAAGAGCTTCAACACCATCAAGAGTAAAGCACCTGCTTAATTGGCACCAACACCTCAAATGTTCACTCCCTCCATCACTGTTAGAGAGGCAGTAGTGTGTACCATCTACAAGATGTAGTATCCCACAAGGCTCCTTTGAAAGCACTTTTCAAATTCATAATCTCTACTACCTTAAAAGGACAAGGAAAACTGACACATAGAAAGCCATCACCTGCATCAATCCACACACCATCCTGATTTCAAACTGTATCTCTGTTCCTGGGACAATATCCTCGAACTCTCAACATTCCAGTGACCACAGGATGTTAAGAATGCAACTCACCACCTTCTCCAGGGTACTTCTGGATGGATTATCTTGCCATTGGTGCTCTTATTTCGATGAAATAATTTTATGAAATTAAACAATATTTGACTAAATTTCTGTAAATATTAGCACATACACACTGACGTCAACCTATGAGCAGAATGGAGGGACAGTCAAAGCTCTTGGAGACCGAGCTACATCCTATATTGAGGGCAACAAGTGCCATCATGTCTCCTTCAATATTAAATACATCAAATGTGGCAGTTATTCACAAGTTAGTGACCACGAATGGTGGAGATATTGTTTACTATCAATAGGTAAGCTTATTGTCAGGAGAAGGCAAGCAATAATACTTGCTGCTAATCTGTCTGCCTGAAACATTTATCCCAGTTCTTCCTTTGAAAGAAGTGACTCAGGAAGCTGGCAGCTCTTTAATGTATCACTCATGTGACTATTTCTCATGCGTGGCTGTGCATGTTAAACAGCTGGGAAGGCATCACTACCAAATGCTCTTCAGTGCTCTCACCATTTCCCTAAAAGCACATATTCTAGACGGATCTCCAAACAGTCTGCTTGCCTCTCGAATCTCCCTCTTGCTAAGATTTAAAAATAACAGTTCAAGATTTAAAGATAATACAGTACCCTTGGTACTAATCGAAAACTTCCCCATTATCACCACGTATTTACGTACCTTGTAACTCCGACCATTCTTCCCGGCATCAGTCTTACAAGGTTTTCTTTGACGGCAAAGAAAGCAGCATGTGGCCCTCCGTAGGAAAGTGGCACACCAAACCTCTGTGAGCTACCAAGCACGATATCAACTGCAAATTCTCCAGGAGGTCTCAGCACACACAATGCCAACAGGTCGGTCGCACAACATGTCAAGGCCTGAAAATAAAAGAAGAAAGATGTGACAGATGCAAAAAAAGCCTTTCAAATAAAATGACACTCTTCATTAAAATGGGGAGGAAAATTGACAGACTTACATTTCAAAATCTTGTCATTGCATGATTTATTAAATACTTGCGCAAATCAATAGATATTTGTCTGCATTAGGAACTGACACACCTAGTCACTTGGAAACCATCAAGCTATATTAGAGCTGGCATGGTATGGCATGGAACAGAATGATATTTAATGGCAAAACTCTCAGATGTGTTATTGTCATCTTTCTCTTTGGTTATGTTTTATATACCTTACTTTCTCCTGCTTTTGAACTGACTCACTAAAATGCAAAACAATCAGTAGCAATGTATGATAAACATCACCAACCATTCCAAGCCTAACAGGTTACAATCGCTCATGATTCTTATCATGTCCAAGCCTGCCGCTTGGAGAAAAGATACAGCTACTGATACACTGGCATCACCCCTGCTTACATACTCTGTCAAAGCGAGAGGTGCACAACAATCTAAATATATTATTTAGGAGCCAAAGTAGACCATTTGGTTCCACAAGCTTACTCTTGCATTCAAGATTATGGCTGATTTGTTTTCATTTCGAATTCTGCATTTGCATCTACCTCCAATAAACCTAGGATTCCCTTGCCTAACAAGAATTTATCCAAAAATTGAGGAAAAACAAATTCTCCTCACTTCGGTCCTAAAAAGGAGACACCCAATTTTTAAACAATGGCCCTTCGTTCTGGGCTGATCTCCAAGTGCAAACAGCCTTTCCGTGTCCACCTTGATTAGATTATTCAGAATCGTATCCACTACAATTGAGTCACCCCTCACTCTTCTAAATTTCAATGGAAACAAGCTCAGCCTATCCACTCTTTCCTCATAAGACAACTGGCTCACTCCAGGTATCAATCTCGTAAACCTCCTCCAAACTAACTTTACATCCCTCCTCAACTAGGAATCCAAAGCTGTACACAGTACACAGATGTGGTCACAACAATGCCCTGTATAAGTGGAGCATTATCTTTTCATTTTTTGTTCAATTCCTACCATAAGTGTATTTGACTTCTTAATTATTTCCTGTACCTGGCTACAACCTTCTCTGATTCATGCAGCAGAACAGAGGGTTCCCTCTGTACATCAGAATTTCACAATCAATCGCTGTTTAAGTATACTCTGCTTCTTATTCTTCCTGACAAAGTGAACAACTACACGTTTTCCCATACTGTACGCCATCTACCAGATTTTTGCTCCCACACTCCATCTTTATCTGTCTTCACATTCAGATTTTCCTTACAACAGAGTTCCCTACCTATTGTGGTAGTGAATTTAATTGCCATACTTTCGCTCCCATCATCTATTTGTATTGATGTAAGTTTTAAAAGGCTGAGACCCGAGGAGGACTTCTCTCTTCAATGTCCTACCAATCAGATAGAGACCCTTTTATGCATACTCTATTTCCTGCCAGGTAGCAAATCATCTCACCTTGCTATTTTGTATATGCAAGAAGTATGTGCAAAATCATTCTATATAGACAAAAGGAATTTTTACATGCATTGCATTCTTTTTCAGAAAAAATATGGAGAGAGCCAAATGCTGCTGCATCCCCATGGCAACACCCTGACCAATTAGAGAAAGAGAGGACTGCAGATGCTGCAGAACCAAGGCAAGAGTGTGGTGCTGAAAAAGCACAGCAGGTCAGGCAGCATCAGAGGAGCAGGAGAATCAACGTTTCTGGCATAAGCCCCTCATCAGGAATGAGGCTTGTGGGCCAGGGGCTGAGAGATAAATGGGAGAGAGGTGGGTTTGGCAGAGGAGAGCAGTGGGGGAGGAAAGGTAGGTGAGAATGTAATAGGTAGATGAGGGTGGGGGTCGGAGAAGGAGTACAGCAGATACATGGGAAAGGTGATGGACACGTTAGGAGGACGGTGATGAGTTGGAGGGTTGGGACTGGGATAATGTGGGGGTGGAGGGGAATATGAGGAAACTGTTGAAATCCACATTTATCCCATGCGGTTGCAGGGTGTCAAGGCAAAATATGAGACGTTCTTCCTCCAGGCGTCGGGTGATGGAGGAGGTTTGGCGATGGAGGAGACCCAGGATCTGCATGTCCTTGGCGGAGTGGGAGGGGAAGTTGAAGTGTTCAGCCATGGGTCGGTGGGGTTGGTTGGTGCGGGTGTCCCAGGGATGTTCTTTGAAATGATCCACAAGTAGTGTCCTGTCTGCCTGATGTAGAGGAGACCACAATCGGGTGCAACAGATACAGTAGATGACACTGGTAGAGGTAGTAAATTTCTGTCGGATGTGGAAGGATCCTTTGGAGCCTTGGACAGAGATGAGGGGAGTGGTATGGGCACAGGTTTTGCACTTCTTGTGGTAGCAGGGGAAGGTGCCGGAAGTGGGTGTGGGCTGGTGGTTGGTGGTTGGTGGGGGGAGCGGGGTGGATCTGACGAGGGAGTCACAGAGGGAATGGTCCCTCTGGACAACTGAAAGGGGTGTGGAGGGAAATATATCTCTGGTGGTGGTCTCCATTTGTAGGTGGCGGAAGTGGCAGAGGATGATGCGATGTATGCAGGGATTAGTGGTGTGGAAGGAAAGGACGGGGGTGGGGGGTGGTGTATTCCTTGCTGCATTGGGAGGGGTGGTGTTCAAGGACGGTGGTGCGTGAAGTGGAGGAGAAGCACTGGAGGGCATTGTTGACCACATGAGAAGAAAAACTGAACTTGGAAGGAGGAGGCCATCTGGGATTTTCGAAAGTGGAATTGGCCAGATGCGGCAGAGGAATTGGGAATAAGGGATGGCAGGAGGTAGGGTAGGAGGAGATATAGTTTAGGTAGTTGTGGAAGTCAGTGGGCTTGTAGTAGATTTCAGTGGTTAGTTGGTCGCCGGAGATGGAGAGGTCCAGGAAGGGGAGGGAGGTGTCCGAGATGGTCCAGATGAATTTGAAGTCAGGGTGAAAGGTATTGGTAAAGTTGAAAAACTGTTCAACCTCCTCATGGGAACACGAGGTATCGCCGATACAGCCATCGGTATAGCAGAGGAACAGATGGGGGCTGGTGCCGGTGTAATAGCTGAAGATGGACTGTTCCATGTACCCGACAAAGAGGCAGGCGTAGCTGGGTCCCATGTATTGTCTGAGAATTCAGGTTGATAGTTAACTGTTCTTGCTGCATCTCCATTTCAATTATGGTCTAACCACTCAGCACCCTCTCCTCATTCTATTTTAAATGGTGTCCCTTTTCTCAAGGAGAAAGTGAGGTCTGCAGATGCTGGAGATCAAAGTTGAAACTTTATTGCTGGAACAGCACAGCAGGTCAGGCAGCATCCAGGGAACAGGAGATTCGACGTTTCGGGCACAGGCCCTTCTTCAGGAATGAGCAGAGAGTGTTCAGCAGGAGAAGATAAAAGGTAGGGAGGAGGGACTTGGAGGAGGGGCGTTGGAAATGTGATAGGTGGAAAGAGGTCTTGACCTCTTTCCACCTATCACATTTCCAACGCCCCTCCTCCAAGTCCCTCCTCCCTACCTTTTATCTTCTCCTGCTGAACACTCTCTGCTCATTCCTGAAGAAGGGCCTGTGCCCGAAACGTCGAATCTCCTGTTCCCTGGATGCTGCCTGACCTGCTGTGCTGTTCCAGCAATAAAGTTTCAACTTTGATATCCAAATGAATCCAACAAGAACTGGACCAAGCATATGTGGTACTCATAATCTTCTTCATCCTAAGTATACGCATGATTTTACTACAACTGCTAAGTATTTCATCAGTAATATTTTCAGCAACATAACACAAAACATCGCAGATAAGAAAAACTGCAGCATATTAACATGCCAAATTTCCCCTAAAGTAAATGCATTAAAATTCCATCAAATTTGACAATATTGTTATGTATTTGGCTTTAAGGGGTTAACACGTAGGGGGTTCCATACAACAGCCAAGCAGGGTGAGATCAATAGTTGTGATGTTGAGAAGATATGCTCTTCTTCATTAGGGTAAATAAAACCACAGAAAGTAGACAAAATCAAACACAAAATATTGCTGAGGAAAGGAGTGAACAAAGACAGAAATGGGAACTATTTAAATGTAAATCTATGATTCGCTCCAGTAATAATATCTAACAATATTCAATATCTAGGATCATACCAAAAGAGTACTTTGAAGTATTAAAGGGATTTTCTGCTATCTAGTGATCTCTGAGGCATGAAGTTTCCCTTTCTTGATATGTGCAAGATCAAGACAAACACTAGGCATACAGTAACAGTGATATCACCGCAGGGAGTTGGCAGCCAATTACACTGAAGTATTCTCAAACAGCAAATCAGAAAGTAAAATGCAGTAAAATCTTCTACTCAATTAAAATTTCCACAGAGTAAATACAAATCATCAGTGATACACATGGGATTAAAGTAGCTGAAATATCATAACTTTTTTTTAAATTTGAAAAAAACATTATTGCCATAATAATGGCAAAAAAGCATCCCAGTGATATAACATTAGATTTCTATGAGTAACTATTGAGTTATTAAAATTAAATTGCATTTATATAGTAACTGTTATGGCCACAGAAAGATCCAAAATGCTTTACAGCCAATAAAGTACTTTGGAAGTACAGTCAGTGTTGACACATAGCAGGCAATTTACATGTAGCAAGCTCCCACAAAAAGAAATGCTGTACTAATTATTGAAAAAATATTGACTATGACACCTGGAACAACTTTCTCATCAGTGGTGAGGTTCTGGAACCCACGAGTTCAAAGGGTAATACAGGCAAAAACCATAATCACATTAAAACATGCGGTGGAACAGTCAATGGGTTTAGGAATCAAAATTTGGAGAGTGGGATTAGTGTGACGAGGTATTCATCGACTGGTATGGACATAATGTGCCAGACGACTACCTTCTGTGCATGAAATCTTACTGTGTTTTCTATGTATCTATAACTCTTATTAAAAATAGTGCCATTGGCTCTTCTATGTCTACATTAGAGGACAGACAGGCCTTCACTTAGTAGGCTCTCGTCAAAAAGATAGCAGCTTAAATCTTCCAACTTCCCTCACTGGATTGGAATGTGTTGCTGGAAAAGCGCAGCAGGTCAGGCAGCATCCAGGGAACAGGAGAATCGACGTTTCGGGCATAAACCCTTCTTCAGGAATGAGGAAAGTTTGTCCAGCAGGCTAAGATAAAAGGTAGGGAGGAGGGACTTGGGGGAGGGGCGTCGGAAATGTGATAGGTGGAAAGAGGTCAAGGTGAGGGTGATAGGCCAGACTGGGGTGGGGGCGGAGAGGTCGGGAAGAAGATTGCAGGTTAGGAAGGCGGTGCTGAGTTCGATGGATTTGACTGAGACAAGGTGGGAGGAGGGGAAATGAAATTTTCAGCTCTGATCTCCAGCATCTGCAGACCTCACTTTCTCCTAGCCATAGTGAAGCCACACAGTGTCTAACTCAATGACTCGTCTCTGGTAAATACGAACGTTGTTGATCTCCTCTTGTGTTGAAATCAGAAACAGACATGAAGGTGACAATTGGAAGCCACCCACCCTGCACTGAGACTGAAGCCAGCCGTCTCTGGTTTGATGTTTTCAAGAAAGACCTTTATATCTGCGATGGGAAGATTTGGGTGTCAATCTTACAAGGTAATGCAACAATATCATTAAGGTAGAGATGGATTGTTTGTAGTGCCACCCCTCAGTGAAGCGGTTAATATCACGGCGGCAGTTTGCTATGAAGAGGTCGAGGGCAGGTAGGAGGCCAGCACGGGGTGTCCAGGTGGACGGGGTCCCTTTTCTCAAGCCTATTTGTGGTACCCCAATTCTGATGAGTCCAAGACAAAAAATGTTCAATGTCTAGTCTCTTTTTAGCAATGTTTAATATGTTATCCTTACCACCACAGGCTTCCCACAATAAATTTTGATGTGGCTGCTATCGAATGCCTTCTTGAAATCAAAATTAGAGTATGTGTACAGACTCCCCTTTATTCTCAGCATATTACTCCTTCATATAATTTGGAGAAATTGATTACACATGACTTTACCCCCGTCAAAACCAAGTTGACTCTCCTGATTACCTGAAGTTTATTTAAATGCACAGTTATAATCTTTTTAAATGATTGATTCTAACATCTTCCACATCACAAACATCATACTAACTGGCCTATAGTTTCCTCTTGGAAAGAGGTCTATATTTGCTATTTTACACAGTCTGTTGGAATCTTTCAGGAATCCAATGAATTTTGGAAAATTAATATTAATGCATTGATATCTTTTTAAGACCCTGACTCTCATGAGATCTGCTACAGTTTATTATAAACTGCAGACGAATTCTGATCATCATTTTAAGTTCTGTTGGTTAATAGTTTATAATGTTTACATAAACATCTAATCCACTTAATTTTTCCACCCAAGTTCAGAATAACGTTTCATGGTTCAGTCATGGTTTACCTCGGGTTTTATCAATCATCCTGGACGCTATAATTTCTTGTCATGTTTTGATAAGTTCAGAGATAAGTTCTGTTTAAGCAATCTGATTTGTTTTAATATATCCAAATCATGCCTCAGGCATTAAATTTTAAAGCTCTTTCCACATTTTCAGCAATATATTTTGGACAAAAAGAACTACACCTACAAGCACTGCCCCCAGTCATCACAACCTTCCTAATATTTCATGACTCTTTTAGTTTACAGCTCTATGTTTGACATTGAATTTAACTGCCTCCATAATCTCCATGCGTGAAACATCATGCGTTGCTTCATTCCCCCATTCCATGGTAATATTCAGTAAATTATTGATATCATGGAAATTGTTGTCTCGGCATTTTTGAGCGTGTTGACAAAGTTTATTTTTCTTTTAGGAAGGCCTTACTATTAAACATGTGACTGCAATGCAATGCAAAACCTGGCTTTAAAGGAATCGTGTGGGCTAACTGATTACAGGCTATGGATCAGTGGTGCTGGAAGAGCACAGCAATTCAGGCAGCATCCGACGAGCAGCAAAATCGATGTTTCGGGCAAAAGCCCTTCATCAGGATTTATTCCTGATGAAGGGCTTTTGCCCGAAACGTCGATTTTGCTGCTCGTCGGATGCTGCCTGAATTGCTGTGCTCTTCCAGCACCACTGATCCAGAATCTGGTTTCCAACATCTGCAGTCATTGTTTTTACCTGATTACAGGCTATAACAGTTCAGAACAGAATGAACACAATCGAATTGTCAAGCTCTTTAAGGCAGTGAGCACCTTTTCGCTAGAATGAATAAACATGCTACTCATGTTAACAGGAAGATTCCATCCAGACACTTCAGATGCTACAGAGCCTCGAGGTGACCAACACAGTCTGCAATGCTAATTTCGCCAGTGTTTAACACAAGACGCCATCTTGGTAATGGAGCCAGAAGCAGCACAAGCAATTGCTCCACAGATAATTGTTAAGAGGCTGATGAACATTTAAATTTCTTGCTACCACTCATGAAAGAGGCTGCAACGCATTTTAATGGCTAACACTTCAACTAAGTTCAATTCACTTTCCAAATAGTGATCAAGCCAGCAGATTGCACAGTATATTGAGCATTAGGTACCACCATTTTCAACTTTCACGAAAATATAGAAAATAGGAACAGGATTAGACCATTCGGCCCTTTGGGCCTACGCTACCTTTCATTATGATCATGGCTGGTCATCCAAATCAATATCCTGTTCCTGCTTTCCCCCCCATATCCTCTGATCCCTTTAGCGCAAAGTGCTGTATCCAATTCAATCTTGAAATAATAGAATGATTTGGCCTCGATTGCTTTCTGTTGCTGTGAATTCTCAAGAATTTTCTCTGCATCTCAGTCCTAAATGGTATAGATTGTGACCCCTGGTTCTGGAACTCCCCTGTGTCAGGAACATCCTTCCAGCATTTACCCTGTTGAGTCCTGCCAGAATTTTATAGGTTTTCTATGAGATTCCCCCAATGCCAAAGTATATATCGCATGTACTCAAGTAACAGCCAAATTTTTTTGACAACTTTTTCAGGTTAAAAATTTATGGGGTCGACAATTTCATGGATACTATTTTTGAGGGGCTGAAATTCATGCCCATCAATATTCATACCGTATCATTAGCAGAAGCCCAATTGATCACTAAACAAATAAAGAGAAAAATAATGAATTGTATTAGTTCTGAAAACCCGGACTGGAAGACCGGGAGCAGAGTGGAACAACCAACAGACTGGAAAGCCGGGTTAGGACGTGACGGCCAGCACTCTGACTCATAAATGTTGATGTGTTATCTGTGAAGAACTAGGGTCAACCTTTACATGAGCTGTATGGAAAATTCCAGGTTATTTGGCCAAAAATAGGGAGTCGACTTTTACATGAGATCGACTATTATTCAAGTATATACAGTATGTCTGTTTGAGCACCTGTCAGCATATTTAAATTACAGCTGTAGATAAGATCAGATTCCAAATCAACATAAATAAGCAAAATGCTGCAGTTGATGGAAATTTGAAAAAGGACAAAAAGGACTACAGAAACTCAGCTGGTCTGGCAGCGTCTGTGGAAAGAGAAAGAGTTAATATTTCAAATTGATGACGACAATGAAAGGTTATCAATCTGAAACCTTAACTCTGTTTCTCTCTCTGTAGACATGTAGTTGGAAAGGCAAGGACTGATTAGGGATAGTCAACATGGCTTTGTGCGTGGGAAATCACATTTCACAAACTGCACTGAGTTTTTGAAGAAGTAACAAAGAGGATTGATGAGGGCAGAGTGGTAAATGTGATCTATGTGGACTTCAGTAAGGCGTTTGACAAGGTTCCCCATGGGACACTGATTAGCACGGTTAGATCTCACGGAATACAGGGAGAACTAGCCATTTGGATACAGAACTGGCTCAAA
>NC_057711.1:101755053-101757782 GCF_004010195.1 Chiloscyllium plagiosum | reverse complement strand
TGGGGCTGTTTTCCCTGGAGCGTCGGAGGCTGAGGGGTGACCTTATAGAGGTTACAAAATTATGAGGGGCATGGATAGGGTAAATAGGCAAAGTCTTTTCCCTGGGGTCGGAGAGTCCAGAGCTTGAGGGCATACGTTTAGGGTGAGCGGGGAAAGATATAAAAGAGACCTAAGGGGCAACTTTTTCACACAGAGGATGGTACCAGTATGGAAAGAGCTGCCAGAGGAAGTGGTGGAGGCTTTTAAGCAACATTTAAGAGGCATTTGGATGAGTACATGAATAAGAAGGGTTTGGAGGGATATGGGCCGGGTGCTGGCAGGTGGGACTAGGTTGGGTTGGGATATCTGTCGGCATGGATGGGTTGGTCTGAAGGGTCTGTTTCCATGCTGTACCCATCTCTATGACTCTATCAGTTTCACCAGCAGTTCTTGTTCTAATTTTAAACACAACAGTGCCCATTCCCCAAACGACTCCCAACATTTTTCCCCACTCACTCCGTTTTGATGTGCGAGGTCAACAAGTTCAGCAAAGTCTTCAACTCTTCCCTCACTATCGGGATACTGGAACAGCACACCACTGATATCTTTCCTGCTGAAATCCATCTCATGGGGCAACTTCAACTCTGTTGTAACTCCTATGTAACTGGAAAAATTAAGAAATAATTATTTGCATGGTGGTTTTAGAAAGACTTGCTGCTCTCAAGCATGCTGTCCAATTTAATACACCATCTAATCTTTGGCCAACAGACATTCAAACACCACCACATGGCAGGAAATCCGGTCTTCTGATGCAATCATGGAGTTATTTTCAAGGGGACTTCTCAAGATGGCGAGGGACAGTGCAATGCAAAATGGTTATGAAATCCAGATCTTAAGACAGCAAGTGAATAACCAATTTTTGAAGGACAGTAGAAACCAAGAAGCAAGAAAGAAAATGGCTACAAGACAGGGACGAGCAGATGGCTAGACAAGATTGCTCTGAAAATGTGGAGCAACACGACAAAGAGATTCGAGGACAGTGGAGTTTCAAGAAGATATGAGAAGGGAGTATGCTTCTTTTGCATTAAGGCAGTGTCTTCTAGTTTTTGACCCTTCCATCAATGGAACAGTTTTTCTCTATTTCCTCTGTCCACCCCTGTGATTTTCACCAGCTTGACCAAATCTCCTCTCAAACTTCTCTTCTCAAAGAAAACTACTTCAGTGCCTTCAATCTATGTCAAACTCTCTAATCTTTGCAACCGTTTGTGAGAATCTGTTTTGTACCTTCTCGAATCCTATCACATTCCTCTTAACATCTGGTGCCCACAATTGGACACTCCAGATAACGCAGAATCAATGTTTGGCAAGTTTCATCATACTTTCCTTGTTATTGTATCTAGTACCTATATTTGTAAATATCATCATCCCATGCGGCATTTTAACCAACTGTTGGGCCAACCTCAATTTATACACATATATTCCCAGGTTTCTCTTGTCTTACTCACTGATTACATTACATTACAGTGTAGAAACAGGCCCTTCGGCCCAACAAGTCCACACCGACCCGCCGAAGCGAAACCCACCCATACCCCTACATTTACCCCTTACCTAACACTACGGGCAATTTAGCATGGCCAATTCACCTGACCCTGCACATCTTTTTGGACTGTGGGAGGAAACCGGAGCACCCGGAGGAAACCCACGCAGACACGGGGAGAACGTGCAAACTCCACACAGTCAGTCGCCTGAGGCGGGAATTGAACCCGGGTCTCAGGCGCTGTGAGGCAGCAGTGCTAACCACTGTGCCACCGTGCCGCCCACCACTGTTAACTTTGTTGCAAGTTACTGTCTCTAAAAGTGTTTCACTAGCTCTCTAACCTGGAGGTTTTCAGTTTATCCTTGCATTGATTTATGTGCAAGGCTGGGAACATTTACAATTCTCCAGCCTTCTGGTACAATCTCTGTATCGAAGGAAGATTGTAAGATTATGGGCAGTACCTCTGCAATTTTCACCCTTACTCCCCTCAGCATCATCAAATGAATCCCATTCTGTCTTGGGAATTAATCAACTTTAAGTTCAGCCAACCTTTAATAATATCTCCTCTTTATCAATTTATAGTCAATCTAATATTTCAACTACTTCCTACTTCATTGAGACTTTGACACAATCCTCTTCCTTCGTCAACACCTGTACAGAAGGCTCAATTTGCCACTTAGCCATGCCGTCTATTTTCATCCATAGATTTCACTTTTTGTCTCTAGTTAGCCCCACCTACTCCAAATACCTTTTTACTCCTTATGCGGCCATAGAAGAATTTATATTTCTTTTTCTGTCAGCTGTCAGTCTTTTCACATATTCTGACTGCACGCATCTTATGTCCTATCTGACTTACCCTCAAATTTCCATTTTCAGCCTGTGACTGCTAATATTATTCATTTGACATCAGTCAAATCCACACTTTATTTGCCTCACCTTACTCTGCCTATTTTAACAATCAGAAAACACCAGCACTGGTTGGAACACGTCTTCCCCATGTAGGACTGTAACTTGACTTCAATCAAACCATTTGTGGGCGGCACGGTGGCACAGTGGTTAGCACTGCTGCCTTGCAGCGCCTGAGACCCGGGTTCAATGTTCAATTCCCGTCTCAGGCGAACTGACTGTGTGGAGTTTGCACGTTCTCCCAGTGTCTGCGTGGGTTTCCTCCCACAGTCCAAAGATGTGCAGGTCAGGTGAATTGGCCATGCTA
>NC_057711.1:101727514-101754902 GCF_004010195.1 Chiloscyllium plagiosum | reverse complement strand
ACAGGAGAATCGACGTTTCGGGAAGAAGGGCTTATGCCCGAAACGTCGATTCTCCTGTTGCCTGGATGCTGCCTGACCTGCTGCGCTTTTCCAGCTACACATTTTCAGCTCTATATAGTGAATAAGGTCACCTTAAAGAGTTTGGGAGAGTTCAGACCAGGAGTGTTGGGATAAAACCCTGAAGAGAAAGTGAGAACTGTGGATGCTGGAGATCAGAGTCGAAGAGTGTGGTGCTGGATAAACACAGCCGGTCAGGCACCATCTGAGGGGCAGGAGAATCGACATTTCAGACATCAGCCCTGCATCAGGAGTGAGGCACTTCTAGAGAGAGGAGGATACCTTCTTCAAGGTAGGCATCCTTGGAAGAGGCTTTGTAGTAAGGTTATAATCAACTAGGAGAAACTGAGGACTGCAGATGCTGGAGATCAGAGTCGACGAGTGTGATGCTGGAAAAGCACAGCAGGTCAGGCAGCAACCGAGGAGCAGGAGAATCAGCGTTTCAGGCATAAGCCCTTTATCAATAAAACCCTGAAGAGATTCCTTAAAGCTGAGTACACTTAAGTAGGTATATAATAGCTCCAAGAAAGAAACTATCTGCAGTTCCAGTCTAAATGCTCAAGTCACATTTTGATTTAAACTTATCAGGGTGTTAGATACAGAGAATCTGGTGTTTTGGGGACTGTACTGGGTGTGCATTTCAGTTTCTATACAAAAGCTGTCATGTTTCTCTTGAATTTATAAGAGGTTTTCCTGTGGTTAATGAGATTATACTTATGTTATTTACTTAAAACTCTTTGAATTTGATTTATAAGTGATGGCTTGCTTATTTTACCCTTCTTAAAAATAAACTTGTGTTTTATTGTTAAAACAAAATCTGCAGCATTTTGAGCCAATGTTTCAGTGAAAGACTACTTTGTGAAAACCAAAGCAAATAAAAAATTATCCATCAAGCCCTTGCCTGGGATCTGACTTGTCAGGTAGTAACATCATATAAGGGATCATAATAATAATAATCATCAGCATCTTAAAGTAAAAGCATATTATAGTGCAAAGACAGAATAATTTAATAATAAGTTAATTCTAATTCTGGCAAGTCAGACGATTCAATATATGTCAAAAATAGAAAAGAATATTTAAAAAAGTCAAAGACAGAAAGCTAACCGGGAATATAGATTCAGATAGTAAGAGATTCTATAAATATATTTGTAAAGGAAAGAAGCAACAAAATAGGCATTAGTCTGATAGAAAGGAGTCTGGAGAAGTGCTATGGAAAATAAGATGGTAGATGATTTAACATCAGTCCTCACAGATTACAAGTGACATTCCAGGAAAAGAGTTTTACATTAGAAAAACAAAGAGATGGATGAATGCAAGAAAACTGCAAACATCTTAGAGATGCAGGTTGACAAGAACACATTAAAAGAAGGGGGTAAGTGGGGTAGTTGATACATTGTTCTTAATTTTCCAAGACCTCCCTAGATTGATGCAAGTTCCCATTATATGTGAATGTAACTCCTTTGTTCAAAAGGGGAGGGAGACAGGAAATAGACAACTTATCTGTCACAAGGGAAATGTTAGAAGTTATTATTTACGAATTTATGTAACTGCACTGTTACAACGTCAAGGTAATCAGGCAGAGTCAACATAGCTTGTGAAAGAGAAATAGTACTTAATCAATTTATTGAAGTACAGAATAAGTTACATATTCTGTGAATAATGGGGAACCAGAGGATGTACTGTACTTAGATTTTAAGATGATATTCAATAAGGTTCCGAATCAAAAGATTTTCTCCAAAAAAAAGCTCATTGTATCGGAGTTGCATCTTAGCAGAATTAGAGATTGGCTGGCTAAAAGGAAGTGAGAGGTTGGCACATATGTGTTCTTAGGAGAAACTGAGGACTGCAGATGCTGGAGATCAGAGTCGAGAGTGTGTTGCTGAGAAAGCACAGCAGGTCAGGAACATCAGAGGAGTAGGAGAATTGACATTTCAGGCACAAGCCCTTCATCAGGAATGAGGGTTGAGGCTCTTGACCCCACTTCCCATCACCAAACAATCATCTCCCAGACCATCTACAACTTCATCACCTCTGGGGATCTCCCACTCACAGCCTCCAACCTCATTGTCCATGAACCCCGCACCGCGCGATTCTACCTCCTTCCTAAGATTCACAAACCTGACTGCCATGGTTGACCCACTGTCTCAGCCTGCACTTGTTCCACCGAACTTATCTCTTCCTACCTCGACACCATCCTCTTCCCCTTAGTCCAGGAACTCCCCACCTATGTTCGTGACACCACGCAGGCCCTTCACCTCCTCCAAGATTTTCATTTCTCCGGCCCCCATTGCCTCATCTTCACCATGGACATTCAGTCCCTGTACACATTGATCCACCATGGCGAAGATCTCCAAGCCCTTTGTTTCTTCCTCTCTCACCGCCCCAACCAGCACCCTTCCACTGACAATCTCATCCGCCTGGCTGAACTGGTCGTCACCCTCAACAATTTCTCCTTCCATGTCCTCCAAACCAAAGGGTAGCCATGGGCACCTACATTGGACCCAACTATGCCTGCCTCTGTCAGATATGTGGAACAATCCATTCTCCGCAGTTACACCGGCACCACCCCCTACCTTTTCCTCTGCTACATTGATGACTGTATCGGCGGTGCCTCGTGCTCCTATGAGGAGGTTGAACAGTTCAACAACTTCACTAACACCTTTCACCCCGACCTCCAATTCATCTGGACCATCTCAGACGCCTCCTCCCCTTCCTGGACCTCTCCATCACCGTCTACGGCAACCAACTAACCACAGACATCTACTACAAGCCCACCGACTCCCACAGCTACCTGGATTACACCTCCTCATACCCTACCTCCTGTAAAAACGCCATCCCTTATTCCTAATTCCTCTGCTTCTGCTGCATCTGTTCCCAAGATGACCAATTCCACCTCAAAGTCCTCCTTCTTCTATGATTGCAATTTCCTTTCCCACGTGGTTGACGATGAACGTCAGCACATCTCCTCCACTTCACGCTCCACTGTCCTTGAACACCACCCCTCCCAATGCAACAAGGACAGATCCTCCCGGTCCTCACCTTCCACCCTACCAACTTCCACCCCACCAAAGATATATGTCCCTCCCTACCCCTATCAGCGTTCCGGAGAGACCATTCTCTCTGTGACTCCCTGGTCAGATCCATACCCCCACCAGCCCACATCCCACTCCTGGCATCTTTCCCTGCCACCACAGGAAGTGCAAAGTCTGCGCTCACACCAGTCCCCTCACCTCCATCCAAGGCCCCATGAGATCCTTCCACATTTGTCAGAAATTTAGCTGTACCTCTATTAATATCTGCTACTGCATCCATTGCACTCTGTGTAGTCTCCTCTACATTGGGGAGACAGGACATCTTCTTGCGGATTTTCAGAGAACATCTCTGGGACACCTGCACCCACCAATCCCTCCGCCCCGTGGCTGAACATTTCAACTCCCTCTCCCACTCCGTCAAGGACATGCAGGCTCTGGGCCTCCTCCACCGTTACCATGCGACGCCTGGAGGAAGAATGCCTCATATTCTGCTTTGACACCCTGCAACCACACGGGATAAATGTGGATTTCAACAGCTTCTTCATTTCCCCTTTCCTAACACTATTCCCAGTCCCAAGCCTCCACTCGGCACCGTCCTCCAGACCTGTCCATCACCGCCTCCTCTGATCTATTACCTTCTCCCTTACCTTCATCCACCCATCGCTTTCTCAACTATCCACGCTGTACGAGTCTATGATTGTACAAGTTAGAAAAAAAAACACAGATGCTGGAAATCAGAATCAAAACCAGCCATGTCCAGTCCGTTTGCCGCACTCTTGCCCTCATCCTGGGGAAGCACAAACACTGCTACATAGTTCAGAGAAGTGTCCCCTCTATAGTCGAAGTAGTAAACTAATCACCGTAATCTCAGCAAATAAGGAAGCAATCACTTGGCTCCGGGGACTTGGTTTGGTTTAGTTAAGAGAAAGAGTGAGTGTGATAGAATGAGATAAAATTAATAATTTCAAAAAGAAAAACAGGTCAAGGTAGAGCCACAAGGTATCCACACGTAAGGCATTGAATATTGAATGCACAAAACAGTCTCTGTAAATAAGTCATTTCGAATTGTTTTAGATGCTCAGAGCATGCATTCAAATTGAAGTTTTTAACCGGAAACTGCCAATGTGTTACAGAGTGAGGTAAGACAGAGAGAAGCAGATTTGCAGAGAATGGTTCACTGGTGATTTCAAAAAGGTCGAGGACAAAGAGGGAGGAGGCAAAGGTTAAAAAATTTAAGTCTTATCCCTTTTGGCAGGAGAAATATAAAGTAATTCCATTCAGGTGAACTGGGATTCAGACAGTCCATACACTCGTCCTTTGGCAGTCCTTATACCTTACTTAGCAGATGGGTTCTAGCAGCTGGACTTTGCTGGGCAGATTGGTGGAGTGTAGCTTGCTAAGTTCCAAACCAAATCAACTTTAAACAAGGCAGCCTCACAGTGATAATGGACATGTGGAAGTCCACATGGGAAACTGTTGCTTCTTGTTGGGTCCTATTTCTCATTTGGATTTACTTAGCTAGTTATCAAATATAAAATTACAGTACAAGTTTGTCCTTTGAAAGTGACATTTGTTTATAAAAGGAAAGATGGATCTTACGTAGGTTCAATGGGTTTTATAGATAAATACCAATCTACATTTATGAAATATTTCAATTAATCTAGGCTAGGTTCTTTGTCAGGGAAAGGACAGAATAACTTACATAAAATACGCAATTTAAAGATTTACATACTTTGCTCTTGTCTGCACAACAGCTATTGTCTGAGGATGACAACGAGCGTCCACAAAGAATTTTCTTCGCTTATTGTGTCTAACCAAAAAAAAAGAAAAATTATGGAACGTTAAAAGACAGCAATTTTCAGTTTAATAATATTTGGTTTCAACTGTGAGTCATTAAGTGGGAAATGCTCTAAAATAGAAACTCGGAGGTGTTTGGCTTTAACGGAAACTAATTTATTGCTTAATCATAGGCCAACACAGACTAACTTCCATACACTGAGTGAGTCAAATAGTTTGTGGGATGACATGATAGCACTATTACCGATTTATTATGGACCAAACTGCACCCTCCTGTCCCCTGTAAGCTTTTTAGCCTCTTCCTTAAGTGTAATCCTCAGCTGCCCGTTGCCCAATTCCCATTTCCATATGGGGGGCACACATCCTCTATCAAAAGGGTTACGGGGCCTTATTTTCAGCTTGTATTTTTTTAAACTTACTCCCTCGATAAAGTCCTAAAGTCGGGCTACTGCTAACATTAAAGCCGCAAAGCAAGATCAAAGTTAATCCCAATTCTCAACGTTTGATCCTGCTGGCTGCAAAGCAGCTTTCCCTTTTCAAATTCCAGCTACAAAAGCTCTCAATTCTCACTCAAATCCATGTCCAGCCGTTTCTTCACAAATCCTGACAATACCCCGGGGACCTCTATAGATCCTACCCATCATACCTTCCCTTCACAATCCTAACTTCCTGCACTCTCTATAGATCTGTCTCAAATAAAAAGGTCTCCCTTCGAGCCACAGATCAAAATTTATTGCAGGGAAGGTAGAGGTAAGTAAAATCAATTGCAATGGATAAAGTACCTTCACAAAGCAAGCTAAAATTACATTTTTCACTGTCTTAATAGTTCACAGTTGGAACTTCCCCTTTGAAGCCACGCGAATTGCTGGAAGAGATTGACTCATCTTAAAGGAGATGCACTGTTAACAGCTTGAAATTGGGGAATTTCAACAAAAATCAACCAACTCTCACCTATGGCACAGCTGCATTGCTTCGGCGGCAGCTGTTCCTTCATCCAGTAAAGAGGCATTGGCCACATCCATGCTAGTGAGGTCACACACCATTGTCTGATAGTTGAGCAAACTTTCCAACCTGCCCTGGGAAACTTCAGGCTGATACGGGGTATACTGTGTAACCCTGAAATGGAGATGCAGACAAGGGCTAGTTTGGGCTGTGACATTTGGATCACTTCTCAATCGTTTCCACTGCAAAGATATGTTATTTTCTAACTGACAAACAACTGACCATCTGGCTCATGGATAGTTTGGTTGCTGAACACCTTTTGCGTGGTTCACCAAAACGTGACCAAATATTGTAACAGAGCAAATTTACTGCCACTGATTTACTCTTCAAACACTCTTGACTGGAGGAAACAGAGGGCAAACAAAAGTAGTTTCAGAAAATCTCATGGTCTCAAAAGCTGTAAAACTGATCCAAGGATAAACCATTCTCCCAATTCTAATTCATTTCCTTTATTATCCTAATTTTCCAACCGCTGCTGGGTAAAGGAAGTCTATTCTTTGAGACTTACCCACATTTCAATCATTTGTGCCAGAGACATGTAAGCAGGGATAGCAGGAAGCATTACTGGGACTGCAGTCTTCTGCATGATGCAGGGTGCCACTGAACACACACACGTTGCTTTGTGGATACTGAATGTCAGCAATGAAAGGGATTCCCCTCTCAACATCTAGTGAGTGTCTGTGACCACTGGTGAAACAATATCCAGGTCAATCCCTGATATTCTGGCAACAGTTCTGATGGCTTCATATGCAATGTTGCAGCATCTGCTCACCACCAACTACCCCTCAGCCAGCAGACCAAAGAGTAGCTATTGGGTGACAAGGGCTACATATTGACCCAACGGCTCAGGTGCACAGCTCACAGCCATGTGCATAGCATGGATACAAAAGCCACACTGCCAAACAAAATGTGATCTGGAGGACCAGTGACTTGCTAGAATACTACTCCTGTTTGTATCGTTCGAGACACCGGACAGTACTTAGCACAACGTGGATTGCTGTACACTCCACAACCTCATATTACAGAGGAGTCTTTGTCATCATCCCTGTGGAAAATGCCTGGGAAGCAGAGGCAGGAAGAGGAGGCCACAGCAGTTGAGACATTCACTCGGAGGTGAACCGTCTGTGAAGAATTTCCCCAAGTGCAACACAAGTAATCACAGTCCCATTCACCAATGCTCTCAACATCCCACCCCTGACAGTTTGATCATTGTGGTGATTTTTGTTTTTGCACAAAGTAAACATTCAGAATCGGAATGTACAACTGAAATTGAATATTATTGTGGGCAAAGTCAACATTGGGCACTGTCCAGGTCTCTGCTTTCCACATGTCTTTGCTTTTCTCAGGCTCCTACACATTGCTCTTGGTAGCTTTAGCCTGGCTGGTGGACGCCTGTTAATTATTGGGGCAGGAATTGCAGACGGCCTTGGCGGCTGACATCAAGCAGCGTCGGTTCAAGAATGTCCAGCTGTGAACTGTAATTTCTAGCAATGTGTTCCAGCAGGCTGGGATGGCTGACCAACATGCAACAAGGGTGGAGTGGCAGGAAGACTTAAGAACAGGAGGAAGTAGATGTGTGCTCCGTTATGACATGCTACTGTGCTCCCTGTAAAAAGAGTAGCCCCATATTCCTAGCATCCATAGGACGACAGATTGCTGTGACACCCTTCAGTTCCTTTGCACTACGTAAGCCTCAGCGACGCCAACCACACTGAGTTTGCAATATAGTTTGTTGTCATTGCGCAATCTCGGTCTCTGTTTCCATGGCAGTATGGGAGATTTTGGGCAAGTTGAGACACTGGCTATCAGAACTGAGTTCACAAGTGCAAAAATAGTTTTAAACACTATGCTGGAAAGGATAGGCTGTAAGAGCAAGGCAAAACTCTCTGCCAAGTTGGTGCTCGATTCCTTCATGCTATTGATACTGATGTGTGCATTCTGGCAAATTTCTCAATGCACCAGAAATTTTATTGTTCCTTCCCATCAACATCCTTCTGTAGGTTGCAGCATTGAAGTGCACCATCTCTGCAGCAGACACCATGTGCAGCCTCATCCTCTGGTGAGACAGCATGTGTCCCAGTCTGGGTTGAGGGCAGTACATGGTCCATCATATGCAGATCTGATCTCATGTGTTAACCTATAACTTGTCATTACCTTAACTGGTGGTTGTAAGTGTGAAATAAAATGACAAGACCTCATTTTCATCCTCACCCTCATTGTTGTTCTGCCTGGACTACACTGCTTCAGTATCAGAAAGGAGAAAAGCAAAAGGCTAGGGCTGCATTGTGGAGAAGGATCAAGTACATATTTAAACCATCTGCCGCTGGTAAACCAGGAGAGACAGTGGGATGAGGAGTAACTACGATTGCAAAGGGGAATTAGGTATGAGGATATTGTCACCTTCATTAGTTTTAGTCACTCTGCTGGCTCTCCACAAGGACTGCCTACTGACCACAATTTAATGTCCCTTTGCTTGGCTTAGTACCAACCTTTAGGTTGATTGCACCTTTCTGAACAGTGGCCTATGTTAAAGGTGGCATGGAGAAAGTGAGGTCTGCAGATGCTGGAGATCAAAGTTGAAACTTTATTGCTGGAACAGCACAGCAGGTCAGGCAGCATCCAGGGAACAGGAGATTCGACGTTTCGGGCACAGGCCCTTGCCCGAAACGTCGAATCTCCTGTTCCCTGGATGCTGCCTGACCTGCTGTGCTGTTCCAGCAATAAAGTTTCAACCCTAAAGGTGGCATGTAAAGGCACACTGTTTCCGATACAATGATTAGCTCATAATGTTCAAATACTATTGTTCCATATTAATCATATGGAGAAAGGGCCCTTGCTAGGTACCAATATGGGAAGCATAGTTGACTACATCCCTAAAAAGGAGTCAGATTCCGCATTAAGTCCACTAATCTCAAGACAAGAAAAACGGGGCCCCATCAAAAGGAGTGGAGGGCAAAACCAATCCAATTACAGCTCATCCCGTGAAGCAACCAGAAGCAGAGAAACCCAGCCTTGGCTCTGATAGAACATAACATGCTAGCATGTTAATTTAACTATATTTTGAAAGTCCTTAGCATAAAACAGAAACAGGCACTGCTGGAGAAACTCAGCGGTATCTTTCGAGAGAAAGCAAAGTTTCGTGTCCAGTGACCATTCTAACAGATGTTGCCAAATCCTGATGAGTTTCACCAGCAATTTGTGTTTTTGTTTCAGTTTTCCAGCGTCCGCAGTTCTTCGTTTTCTTCCCACTGCATGAAGCTTTCACAAAACATAACTGCTGCCTTTCAGCAGAGCATGAAGTGATGGCAATTTACAGGGATTATGATGATGGCACCCAACAAAAGTGGGGCAACATACACGCAAGCCTGGGCCTGCTCGCAGACCACCTCCACCCCAACCACCACAGCATCCCGCCGTGACAACCAAAACACCGGCAAGATCACCCAAATACCTAGACTCATTTTATTTGCACAATAATGCACATCAAAACTTGCAGTTCATGATCCCAAACCTTTCAGTCTACCCCCACGGTGCTCACATCTAATCTGAACACCATTTGAAAACTTGGTGAGACGAGTGATCAGACAGAAAATACAGGCCCGGAGACCTCAGGCTTAAGCTCCATAGGGAGATTTACTCAAGAACAGGTGGCCTTACTGGGTTGAGGGCCTCAGCGGAAACCAAGGAAGAGCAAAAGGGGCTGAAAATGTGTTGCTGGAAAAGCGCAGCAGGTCAGGCAGCATCCAGGGAACAGGAGAATCGACGTTTCGAGCAGGAGCCCTTCTTCATGAGTCCTGAAGAAGGGCTCATGAAGAAGGGCTCCTGCCCGAAACATCGATTCTCCTGCTCCTTGGATGCTGCCTGACCTGCTGCACTTTTCCAGCAACACATTTTCAGCTCTGATCTCCAGCATCTGCAGTCCTCACTTTCTCCTCGAAGAGAAAAAGGGGGTCTAGTGAATGACACAATTACAGGATTCAACATTAGAACGGGAATGGTGAAAACCATGGCTGTTGTTAATTTGGATTAATACGATTATACCATCAGTGCTCAGCTCAGAGAGACATGCTGAGGGATGGGTCAGGAATCCAAATGGATGGGTTCTAGAGTGCTCATAAATTGACTGAATGGCCCACTGTCAAGAATCAAATGAGCATAATTTATAAATTGTCCAGAGTCTATGGATAGGTTGGAAGAAAGGCAGAGGGAAACAATATCTGCCCCACATATGGCAGTTGGGTTGTCAAGCAGAACTGGGAAAACCCGAGACAGAAAAGAAATAAAGTAAAGTGCACTAGTGGATCAGTAATGATCAGGTTAAGGGTTTAACCTCAAGGGCCATCTATCTGACCAACGAACAACTCATGGGATTCCCACGTGCATATTTTACTAATGTTGATTGCTTTGTAAAACAATGAATGCCGGTATGAATGGTAATACTGTACATAGCAATACCCCAAACCAAGTTGTGAGTGTGCACTGAGCAGTAATAACAAAGACAATGCAACAACTCATAATATTCATCCGCATGCGATTTGGTTTAAGAAAATGATGCTGGGACCATCATTCAGAGGTATAATCTGGCGAAGGTAGCCATTATGTGACCCCATCTTGTCTATGGCACCGAGGAGGTATTGTGTGGGTTCAGTGGAATGACCACCTGCATTATAGAAGTTGTAATGGGTCTTACATGATTGGCATACGAAGGGATGGGAGGACACTGATTCATTACTGTTTGGGCATCATTCTGGCATAGTGGGTGACAGTGGCAGCAGCACCACATGTTTTACCCCTGTACATCTCTCAAGGATAAGCGAACTTGAACTGGTGGACATACCAATGTAAGGCAGCTATGTTCAATGTCATAGCAGATCTGAGGGACAAATTGGGAATACATATGAACTGTCCCACCTCAGCTCCTGACAAAGTTCAGACAAGGGTTGGGCTGAGTTCAGAAAATCTATTACTACCTGCAATGGAGTGAGTAGGTACAATAGAACTTTAAAAAAGGTGGGAATGAATGTGAAGACCCAAACTGGACTATTCTCCGATGTGTTGATCATACTGCAAGTTGCAGTAATGCCTCCTGCTTATCCTTGTTCACATGAAATGAGAAATAAGGGACAGGAACAGTTATTTCGTATTGGAGAGGCTATTAACAAAGTACAATGTTGAAAACAGTTGAAGCTTGCAATCTCCAACCATCCGAGTTAAACCAATCGGGACCTCGAAGGAGCTCTGTGAACACCACTGTATACATTGAACTAGCCAGCAGGGAGGAGAGGGTAAGTGCACAGAATAAAATGAACAAAACTGAAGGGGAGTGGAATGTGCTAAATAAACATTGTGAATAACTGAGCATGGACCTAAAGTAGGTAAAAATGCTGATGCTGAAAAAGTCTGTAGGATCGAGCTTGAAGACCAGTCAAATATATATATCATTGACAACGTAATCAGTGTATCATGGGACTGGTTGTTTGGAGACCCAGGAGACCGTGGAGTGAGGCAACGTCTAGTTATCTTCCTGAGAAACAGAAAACAAAGGAAGTAAGCTGTGGAATGTGGTCAGAAAGATAGAAAAGACCCTCAAAAACAAGCAGGTGTTGTAACTGGTGAAGGGTCAACCAACCATGGCAGATGTGCACCTTTGTGCTATCCACGGTAACTCACCAATCACTGAAAATTAGACAATGGGATGACCTACAGTCATAAATCTCTAATGCGGAAAAAGGCCTTCAGCCTCTCATTGCATCTGTGCCAGTCAAAAACAACTGCCGAGCTATGGTAATCTCATTTACAGTTATATGCCTTGGCAGCTAATTTCAGGAAGGATTAGGAGGGAGTTCAGAAGAGATTTACCAGGATGTTGTTGGGTATGGAAGGTTTGAGTTATAAAGAAAGGCTGGATAGTCTGAAACTACTTTCACTGGAGCAAGTGCGCATCGAAATACTTTTTAAATGTTATGAGGCTTTCTAACTCTACCACCCTTAACAGGCAGTGGGTTCTGATTCCCACCACACTCTCGGTGAAATGTTTTCCCGCATATATCTCCACAAAACCTTCTGGCTCTTACCTTAAATCTATGTCGCCTGGTCACTGATCCTTCCATAAAGGGAAAAAGTTTTCTGTCGACTGTATCCATGCCACTCAATTTTATACATCTCAATTAAGTCCCCTCAATCTCTGCTGCTCCATGGAAAACAACTTCAAACTGTTCAATCTCTCTTCGTAATTGAAACTCCCCAGGTCAGGCAACATTATGGTAAATCCGCTGTGCACACTCTCCAGTGCTCTCACATCCCCTCCATAATGTGGATTCCTGAACTACACACAATAATTTAGCTGTGGCCTAAACATTTTATACTGTTCCAGCATAGCCGCTCTGTTCTTAAACTCTATGCCTTGACTGATAAAGGCAAGTATACCATGTACCTTCTTATCCACCTGTCCTGTACAGGAAAAGACTGGTTTACATGCACACCAAGGTTCCCCTGATTCTCTGTACTTCCCACGGTCCAGGATATGGGCCAAACACTAGCAAATAGGACTAGTTTAATTTGTAATATCTGGTCGGCATGGATGAGTTGGACCGAAGGGTCTGTTTCCATGCTATATATTTCCAATAGTTTTAAGAAGAATATTAAGTTGGAGCGGGTTCAGAAGAGTTTTACCATGATGTTGCTGGACACAGAAAACTTGAGTTATAGAGAAAGGCTGGAATGATTTTCACTGGAGCACAGAACCTTATAAAAGTTTATAAAATAATGAGGGGCAATAATAGGGTTAATGGTAGTTATGTTTTCCCTTGAATGGGGCATTTCAATATAAGGGAACACATTTTTTAAAAGGTGCAGAGAGAGAACTTTTAAAAAAATAACTTTTTTTAACGAGTGTAGTGAGTATGTGGAATGAACTTCCCGAGGAAGTTGTGGATGTGGGTACAATTACAATGCTTAAAAGAAGTTTGGATAAGTACATGAGTAGGAGAGGTTTGGAGGGATATGGACCAGGATTAGGCACACAGGACTATTTTAGTGTGGGATTCTGTTCAGCGTGGACCGGTTGGATCCAAGTGTCTGCTTCCATGTGTATGACTCTGATTATGTGAACTCTGTTCCTTGTTTGCCCTGTCCAAGTCAATAAGATATAGGAACAAAATCAGGCCATATGGCCCATCGAGTCTGCTCCACCATTCGATCATGGCTGATATATGCCTCACCCCCATTTTCCTGCCTGCTCCCCATAACCCTTGAACCCATTACCAATTAAAAATGTCTAACACCTCCCTAAATTTATTCACTGTCCCAGCCCTACTTGTGAGTAGCGAAAACCACAGATTCACAACCCTTTGGGACTTGTTCCTCAACTCTGTTTTAAATTTACTTATCCTAAGACGATGACCTCTCTTCCTTGATTATTCCTGATGAAGGGCTTTTGCCTGAAACGTCGATTTTGCTGCTCATCGGATGCTGCCTGAATTTTTGCTGCTCATCGGATGCTGCCTGAATTGCTGTGCTCTTCCAGCACCACTGATCCAGAATCTCTTCCTTGAATGCCCCATAAGAGGAAGCATCTGCTCCATGTCTATTTTATCCGTACCTTTTATCATCTTGAAAATCGCAATTTGATCTCCCCTCATTATTCTAAATTCCTGAGAGTATAGGCCTAAACTGTTCAATCTCAACTGAATCCTCAAGTGTGCAACACTTCACATTTTTTTCTTTTTCTTTAAATTCATTCTTGGGATGAGGAAGTCATCCAGCATTTATTGCCCATCCCTAATTGTCCAGAGGGCAGTTTAAGGGTCAACCACTTTGCTGTTGATTGGGTGTCATATGTAGACTATACTGGGCAAAGATGGCAGTTTCCTTCCTTAAGGACAATTGTGAACCAGATGGGCTTTTCTAACAACTGATAATGGATTTTTAGTCTTCATTAGATTCTTAATTCTTGTTATTTATTGAATTCAAATCCCACCATCTGCCATGCAATTTGAACCCAGGTCCCCAGGACATGACCAGAGTGTCTGGACTAATAGTCTAGCGATAATACCACTCTGCTATTGCTTCCCAATTTAACCAGATTGAATTCTATTTACCATTAATCAGCCCTCTTAAATGCTTTTCAGGTGGCATTCTTCTTTTTAAACCATCCCACCAGTTTTTGTATCATCGACAAACTTACTTATCAACTTTCCAACATTTAAGTCTAAATCATTTCTATAAACACAAAGCAAGGGCTCTGACACTGATCTCTGTAGAACCTCATTGGACACAAATCTTCCAGTCAGAAAAACAGCCCTCAACCATCACCCTCTTGTTGTCTCCCAGCTAATTGTGGATCCAATTTGCTAAATTCCTTTCGATTCCACGAGTTCTTATTTTTGCTATTGGTCTACCATGGTGCCATGAAATTTGCTGTCACTATTTACCCAGTAATTTCCCCAATGGCATCCAAAACAGTATATCTGTTAGAAAGGGGATGGCCATAAGGGACTCCCGTACCAATCTTTCCTCGACTTTGCCTGGTGGTCACCTATGCCTTCTCTGCCTGTTCAATCTGCACCTGCTGCACGATCACCTCACTGAATGGGCTATTCATGGCCTGCTCAAGATTACTGATGCTCCACAGTGAATTCTCCTGCTGCTCCAGCACCAAAAGGAAGTGAGCCAAACATGCATCTGCACGTGTTCACAAGGGACAACTAAAGCTTCCATGATAGTACAGGAGGAACGTATCACGGGTGCAAGCTCTGTTGCCATGACTTCCTTTAAGCCAGAGTAATTTGCTTTTCTTAAACAAGAAAATTATGCCTTTATGAATATTGTTAACATACTTTCCATATGCAAGCTGTACTTCCCTTACCCAAATTTGTTTCCTCATATTCCTTTATGGTTCTGGCCCTGACTTTCACTTATTCCTGTTTCTTAGTTAATCCCTTTTTCCAAAAATATATATACTTTTGTAAAAATCAAACAAACAATCAACACATCACTTTCCTAGGATGTCATTGCTTGATTGTTTTCCCTAGATCTATCAGACTGATGATAGATGCTGCCAGTACAGACTGGGGGAGAAGAGAAAGGGCTCCAGAGTGATAGCTATCTGGCTCTGGGACAAAGTCGTCAGATCAACCACTTGGAGATCAGTATGGGGATGACAGATCATTGACAACCCAACTCATGGACAATCCTGGCAACAATGCCAGTAGGATTAGAACTGCTGAAGCACTAAACAAATTTGTTTGCTCAAGAAAAATTAGCAGTTTTAAGGTTTTGATGCCCAGAGTAAACTTATTGACCAAAGGAATAGGAATAACTGAGGCCATCTTTACAACTAGTCCAAACCTTACTTATTAAATCAGAATCTATGATAGCCAGCTGTTAGTTTAGCTCAAGGCTAGCATACTCTCACGAGAACACCAGCTTGCTGATCAAAAGGGCTTGATGCTATCATTCAGGCTGACATCATCGCAATGCCGCTCAGATAGCATCATTATCTTTTTGGGGGGGGGGGGGTCACACCACTGTAAGAACAGGGAGTCTACTTGCTGTCCTATCCAATATTCCTTTATTCATCTATGCTATAGGTTTAAAAATAGGAATTGATGCACATTTATGTACAACATTCTTACAAATATATTAAAGAGTTGTCATTGCTGCGTTATTTATTAGTGTTGAAGTGTATCCAGACCTCTCATTTGTTTACATTATACAATCATTTCAAGGAGCAACAGTAAAGGTGTTGATCTTGCTGGACAGCTTCCTGAGTAAATAGTTACAACACTACAAGCCTGTATGGGCTGTATCATTACTGGCCAAACCTGTATGGATAGGCACTGCACTCAAACTGCCTATTACCAGAAACCCATGATTGTTTTTGCAGATGTATCATTGCAATAGGCAGGTTAGAAGTGAAAATGTCACCTCTCTCTACCCACCCTTCATTTGACTACAACAGTTTTCTTGAAAGAAGTTGGTGATTGCTTAACTGCTCCAAATGTCACATGCACATCTGCATTCAAAAGGTTAACGCACACTGTCACCCAGAAGTTACAAACAGGGAGAATGTAGGCAAAGTAAATTCAGTAAAGGTAAATAAATTCAGTTATATAGTGTATGGATTTGGTAGATTGATGCCATGAATGATTTCAGACTGGACCCAATGATCATTCCAAATTCTGTTATGAAAATGATTAAAATGTTGCAAGACAATTTCTATTTTTCCTTTGGACCCTTCAGTTTTTAGATGTTATTTGAGGGGCACGGCTGAATTGGCCCGTAAGAATCAAGTTTATAGGATGGATGGAGTGAGAAAAAGTGCCCATTCAGGGTACCTTTTCTTCTCGATCTTCTCATTCTGTTCTGTGGCAGACAGTAGTTTCTCAAACTCCATGAGTCTCAGAGTTGGCTCATCTTGCAACATTGGATCAGTTACCCAAACATGGTCCTGAGACGTTGATTCTAAGTAAATGGCTTAAGTATGATTAGATTATGGCAGGGGGAGTTTCCATTCTCAGTTAAAGTCCATTGTCTAACGTGATTGTGTCTAATGGCACATTCCTCACTCAGGTAAATATATGATGCATTCCTAATGTTTCTTGAATGAGTTGAGAGAAGGGATCATTCAGTCTTCTAGTATGAATGGCTCTGGCAAGTTCTTCAAGACTGCGAGACTACGATTTAATGGTTTTGAAAGTTTTGCAATTACGCAAACGTTCAGACGTTTTATGATCTGGGAGGTACTGGTGGTAGACAGGATGGACAAAGTTGAAATCACATGACACTAGGTTATAGTCCAACAGGTTTATTTGAAAACACAAGCTTGGAGTGCTGCCCTTTCATCAGGTAGCCTCAAATGTCTGTCAGTGACTGGTCAGTTTAGACAGTGTCCCCAGTGATCCTGCCTGACTATGCCAAGCAGTGGGATTGTGTTCAAATAAGGACCAAAAAAAAAATTCAATGTGCAGTGAGAACAGCCTCTTTATTCAACAACCACAGCGATAGAACTTGGGCTACGGTAGTTGCTGAATAAAAAGGCTATTATCACCACTCTCCGATTTTGGTCCTTATTTAAAACAGGATCCCACAACTTGGTGTAGTTGGGCAGGATCAGTGGGACACTGTCCAAACAGACCAGTCACTGACAGTTCTTCAAAGCTACCTGATGAAGGGCCAGTGCTCCGAAAGCTTCTATTTTCAGACATTTTTAGAAGCAGCTGGTTTAAGTTACTCAAATGCAATTTTGATTAATTTTGTTTTAAAAAGAAACTCAACCAGCAGTTTCAACCTAATAAATCAATGATCATCATTGATATAAAGCATAACCTTATAACAATCAAAACTATGTTTCTCACTTTTTTTTTTAACTGGGCTCTGTTTTTAAGGGGGCATTATACTCATCTGGCCAAGTAGCTTGAACTACAATCTCCACATTTTCAAAATAGTAGAGTAACTGAACAGATTGAAACACCATTATACTGCATTCTGTCACAGTACAAAGATGTTAGTGAGTTGTAACGCTCAGAATAATGTGTCATACTCAAAAACTGTTCACTATATTGAGGATATAAGCAAATGAGCGTCCTAATTGCTAATAATTCCTAATATCCTAGAATCATAAAACCTCTACAGTGTGGAAGCAGGCCATTCAGCCAATCAGAGTCCACACCAACCTTCAGAAGAGCATCCCACCCAGACCCAACCCCTACCCGTCGATCTGTATTTCCCATGGCTAATCCATCTATCCTACACATCTGTGGATATGATGGGTATGTTAGCATGGCCAATCCACCTAAACTGCAAATCTTTCAACTGTGAGAGGAAACCATGGCATCTGGAGGAAACCCATGCAGACATGGGGTAAATGTGCAAACCTCACAAAGATAATCACCTGAGACTAGAATCGAACCGGAGTCCCTGGCACTGTGCGGCAGCAGTGTTAACAACTGAGCCAGTGGGCCACCCCTAATAAACAGCAACATAAACAACCAGTAGACCAGCAGTGTGCACTGCAATGTAAGTGAATATTATTGATATTTCTGCATGCAGGACAGAAACCTGGTGAAAATTGCAACTTTGTTATTTTGCTAAGACATGCAGAGCATGTACAATTGAACAACGCACTGAATTAGCTGATGTGATGTTCACATTGATCTGCAGAGTATAGTATAATAAATGTAAAGCATGCAGAGTAAGTGCAGTGCAAAACATGTCCAAGTTCCATTCCCCCCACCAATCCCAGCAAACAATTTATGCAAATTTATTCCAACAGCAAAATTTCTCCATACATTCTTTTCAAAACTTTGCTATCTACTTTCACACCACACTGGTTTGAATTAAGACTGTTACTAAGTAACCTTGCAGGATTGTGGCATTAAGAATATCCCTCGAGCTCATGCAGTTCTTCATCCACCCTCTATTTACTTTCTCAGCTCGGCACACACAAAGACACTAAATTATGGCTATTTGTAACTTTACCCCACTGTAACAGTGCACTATAAATAAAAACAAATTATAAATCCATGCTCTTGAAGGCACAAGCGAACAAAACAAACAAATTACCAACAGAAAGGTCGATCACTCAGTGTTGGACGACAGCAGGTAGTAAAATTACTGTCCACAAATCTGCTGGTTTTTTAACAATTCTTTTTGTTTTCACTCACTGGTATCAAATTTTAATTGCTTTCTTGAAAGTTCAGTTTTGGTTTCCTGGACACATTGCTTGGTAGAAGTACAGCAATATAAACTTGAATAACACAAAGACAGGAACTAATACTACATCAGATTTCAGAATGCAATTTTGTTAAAAGTCGAGGAAGAGAATATGCAGTGAACAGGTCAGCTTAAATATCACATCTCTATGGTAGATTGCACACAACAGGATGTTGCTCTGAAAGGAGATCAACTTTTCCAAGCACATCCTGGTTTCCAGCAGTCTTCTGAATACCAGTGACCTGGGGGAATTTCTCCGAGCCAGCTGTAGAGAGGTGCCCACCAGCAAATAGTCTCGGATGAAATACCCACCAAGGTGTCAGTATCTGAGTTGTTGGACGGTGCAGCCATTCTGATCACTTCAGATATGGAGGGCAGATGTTGAGGGCCACCTCTTAACATTAAATGCAAAATAAAGGTCATGCTACTCTCCCATTACGATGAACAATAATTCTTACTGGTTTCTGGAACATGGATACCTGGTACAAGTTTCCCTGTCTTTGATGGCCAACAATAAGATCATCTCCTCATAGGTGATGAGGAGCCAAATGTCAGGCACCCCACCACCTGCCTTAGCCCTTTTGGCCCATACTTTATCCTGGAATGAGAGGAAGGGTGGGATTGAGTGAGATGAGAATGGGTGGTATATGTAGCTGCTAGTACTCGGGGGGGGTGGGGGGGGAGTTTGCAAGCAATGCCCAGTGAGTGAATAGGCAGCAGAGCGTGCGTGCATGTTGGAGTGATAGAGAGTAAGTAAGGAAAGATGCTGCAGGCAATAGTGAGAATATGGAAGTGTGTTAGCCTTGGTGGGAGGTGAGTACATTGCCATCTTAGTCTCACACTATCTCTGGAAAAAAAAATGTAGCACTTAACCTAGCAGAGCAGAAATCACTGACATCCATCCTGCTCTGCTGCGTGTTTCTCCAGAAAGTGGAGACTGCACTAACCGGAATGGTGACCCTGAATCAGGTACAGACAGTCTTGTAGCATGGCCTCCTCTGGCAGTCCTTGGGTAAGAGCTTGACCCCCAAAAATCCACAAAGCGGTAGCCAATTTCCCCTTGCCTACCATGCCCACAGCAGCTCTGGAATGCCAGTACTTAACAAGGTGCGCCAGGGATACCAGTATATTCTGTGTTATGCTGGGTATCTGCAACGTGCAATGACTTCTGGCTAAATTGGAGGTCATCTGTATTGGATTAGCAGAATGGCATAGGGGGTGTAGTAGGTAGTTTAATGTGGCAGGTTTGGGATGATAACCCAAGAAAATTCACCATGGCTTGTGGGGAGTAGTTTCATGAAACCCAATGAAATAACACTTTGCCAAAGTATGTTAAGATTTCATCAATGGTGTTTTTTGTTATCTGCATTTAAAAAAGCTATAAATTAGCAACTCGGGAGGCAGGGCAATTATACCCAACAGAAATATATGTTATCCACACATGTTACAGAATCAAAGAACTGTAGAAGGTAAAATAACTTGACTACATTGATGTTTGAAACCATCCAAACTACACTGCATTGTTGTACAGGTGAGCTATGGGAGAGAATCTTCTTTTGTTTAAGTTATCTGGGTGTTTGATCAGGAAGCAAGTCATTGTATCTGTCCTTTTGTTGTAGACTGAAGATCACAGAGGGAGAATACTTCATTCATATAGTTGAATGTAGTTAGGAATCAAGCTCAATTTCGATCTCAACGGAAAAAGCAGCTAAAAATATGGCCCAGTGGTCCACATGGAGCCTCGAGGCAAAAAAGTAGTAATCATAGCTAGTTTGAGAGGCTATGAAGAGGGAATTGAAAATCTGCTGGTTATGGCATCCTTACACTGAATTCAGAGGATCGTGATGTTTTACTGATGTCACAAGGAAAATCTAGTAGGCATTTTTATGATATATATGTTAATTTTCTTTTGTGGAGACATTCTGCAGCATTCAAGTAATTGATAATAGATTAAATAGGTGTTTAAGATTGACATTTGGGGTCATAAAATATATAGATTTAGACATCAAGCAGAATATGTCAAAGTGAGCTTGGATCAACAATTCTACTTATCAATTACATTCCAGTAAAGAGCATCAGGTCCCCACAGAAAGAGGATCTTGCATCCAAGATAGAAACTAATTAGTTAAGATATTTTTGGTCAGTTGAATTGTTTCTGCATACAAGCTGGACAACTTATGACCTACAGAGTATAATGATAAAACATGCTACAGTTGAGGGGTTTCTGGACAGCAAATTTAACATTAAAGAAAAAGTTAAATATAAAGAAATGGGTTCTTAAGTTTAAGTGTTAGATATTCAGAAAATATAAATTTAGTCATTTTTAATGATGGTTCACATACCAATCTTCGAGATGGACATTCCAGTACAGCAGGGGTTTTCACTTCTTGATGGAAAAGAACATCAAGTGTTGTCCCATTCGCCTAGGAAACCAGTTAAAAGCAACTTGGCTACTGAAGCATTGGCAGTGATGGAAGCAACAGATATGGGGTGTATCTAGTTTAAAGACTTCCTTCAGAATATAAGAAACAAATCAGAGAAAAATTGGCCCATCGAATGTTATGGATAACTGTTCTTTGACTGTCAGAGAAAAGGTTGAGAATTGACCTTGCTTGTTTAAAGAAATGTTGCAAGAGATCTCCAAAATAAGATAGGTTGACAAAAGTCATTCAATTGTTAACCCGTTTTACGAAGAAAGGCTTGCCGAAAGAAATTAGACGTCCTCAAACGGCGATGTCTTATGCTGAAAAGATGGAAAAATGACATGAGAATATAGAATATTGCTCTCTAAGAATATGGACAATTGTTCTCAATTATTTTGCAATTATTTCCAGAGTCATATAGCATGAAAACAATCCTTCAGCCTAACTAGTCCATACTGAACATGATCCAAAACTAAACTAATCACACTTGCCTGCTCTTGGCCCATATACCTCCAAATCTTTCCTATTCATGTATCTTTCCAAATGTCTTTTAAACATTGTAATTGTACTCGCATCCACCACTTCCTTAGGAAGTTCATTCCATACACGAACCAGCCTCTGTCAAAAAAATTTGACCCTCATATATTTTTAAAATATCTCTCTCTAATCACCTCAAGTGTGCCACTAGTCTTGAAAACCTTCATTCTAGTGAAAAGATAACTATCATTAACTCTATCTCATTTTATAAACTAAGGTTGCCTCTCAATCTCAAATGCTTCAGTGAAAAATGTCCCAGCCTTTCTTTATAATTCAAACCTTCCATATCCAGCAATATCCTGCTAAGTTTCTTCTGAACTTCTTCCTATAACTAGGCAACTAGAACTGGACACAGTATTCCAGAAGAGGCCTCACTGATGTCCTGTACAACCTCAGCATGACTTCCCAATTCCTATACTCAAAAGGATTGAGTAATGAAGGTAAGCATGCCAAATGCCTTTTTAACCACCCTGCCCATGTGACACAAACTTCAAAGAATTATGAACCTGAACCCTAAGTCCCTCTGTTCTACAAAACTATCCAAGGCTCTACTATTAATTGTACAAGCCCTACCCTTTGTTGTTCAAAAATTCAATACCTTGCATTTTATCCAGATTGAACTTTACTTGCCATTTCTCAGACTATTGACCCATTTGATGAAGATCTCTTTGTAATCTTAGAAAGCCTTCTTCATTATCTACTAATACCACTAATTTTGATATCGTCTGCAAACTTACTAACCAGGCCTTTTATATAAAAAGACTTGGAGAAGAATATAGATGACAAACAAAAGAGGACCCAGAATCAATCTGTGACAGGCCTCCAGTCCGAAAAGCAATGCTCCACCACCCACTCTGTCACATCCCATTAAGCCAATTATATATTCAACTGGCATTTGGAAAAAGATTTCTTTTAAAGCATGGAGAGCAAGGGAACACATAATTGTTGGTTGTTTTGTAACTTGCGATACACAAAAAAAAAACTTTGATTCGTTTTTGGAAAAAATGGTTATCAAAAGTTTGAATCTGAAGGAAGGAGGAAGGGAGTCAGGCAGAACTGGTTAACCACATTGTCAAGTTTGTTAATTTATTTCAGGCTAAGAAGAAACAGGAGATAGCTGCTATTTGTCTGAGCTCATAAGCAGGAAGCATCTGTAAACACTGGGTATGGGATGGCAAAATTTAGCCAGTACAAACTCTTTTCACAAAAGAAAAAGACAGAAATGCCTTCTGTTTCTCAAAGTGGTTTGGAATCTGCTAACAATTCACTCTATTTTCTGGGTGAAACATTTCCCAACCACCATTGCCCTACTTGAACTTTGTTTTGGTAATGGTCTTATATGGATTCTAGCTATCCCCTTCCACAATGAAGAATCAGTCTCTCTACACCAACTCTTAAAATCCTTACCATTTTAAAGATCTCCATTAAGTCACCTCAACCTTCGGATTTCAAAAGAATAGAGAAACTAGTCATATTTGATAAACCTAATGGTATAACCTTGGTGTTCAGATACATGCGTGTAAATCTGAATTGCATACCTCCATACATCTATGTCCTCTATGCGATCTGATGACAGAATTGCACATTGTCCAGTATGATTTAATGAAGGTTCTATATATAATTAGCATATCTTCTTCATTTTTACCTCCTCAGACATAAATTGGTGCAAGCTAAATTGGCTTTGGTTATATCCACATTGTCTATGATCACAACCTGAAGTGATTTGTGAAGAATATCTTACCAAAACTGCAGCTTTCCAAATGAAAATATGGCATCTTTGATATTCAGTCAGAATTAGAATCCCCACAGTGTGGGGACAGGCCATTTGGCCCAGCAAGTCCACAACGACCCTCTGAACAATATGCCACCCAGACTCATTCCCCTACACCTATTACTCTATATTTACCCCTGACTAATGCACCTAACCTACACATCCTTGGACACTATGGGCAATTTAGCATGGCCAATTCATCTAACCTGCACATCTTTGGACTGTGGGAGGATACCAAAGCACCCGGAGCAAACCCTTGTTGACAAGGGGAGAATGTCAGCAGAGTTTGCAGTCACCTGAGGCTGGAATCGAACCTGGGCCCCTGGTGCTGTGAGGCAGCAGTGCTAACCACAGAGCCATCATTGGCTATATTTATGAAATGGAAGGATTCAGTCTCCTGTTGATTCCACAATGCACCATCTGCCAGACATGTGCACACAAAACTCAATTCAAAGCAGCACTTTTAGATCCACCCCACCTCGCCAGCTCTCCACATTTTCTGGACACAAAGCTGCCTGTTTAACCTGGCAGGAAAGAATCACTGAGTTTTTTTAGAGCAACATCTACATTTCATGCCCTACATTGGAGAAAAAGTCAGGCTAGGTTTCAATCACGAGGGTATGAATTTTAGGTACTGGTCTCCTTACTTCTGACCACATTTAAGTCTTAAATTTCCATTTGAAATATGATCTTAAATTTTCTTACCTAAATGTAATCATCCACACTTAGCAGAGTTGTATACCATATATACTAGAGGAAAAGTCGACCTTGTAAAAGTTGACCCCTTATTTTTGGCCAAAAAAATCTGGAATTTTCCATATAGCTCATGTAAAATTTGACCTAGTTCTTCGCATAACAGATCAACATTTGAGAGTCAAGGTAATTATCCTGTACATGAATGTCACGAAGAGGAAAGCAAATTTTTTTTGTGCTATTGTGTTTGATGTACAATTCAGACCAACATTAGGCTACAGATTTAAGTTAATTATTGAACGAGCACCATAATTAATGTGATATGAAATTTATCACACCATCATTTCCTATACAAGTGAGGCTGATATGCATTTTCTTCACTATAATTACCATGCAGCTGTTGCTGTTACAATGATTGGTGAGACTGTATTAGAGTCAAATGTTTGATAACTATCAGAAGTAAAAGCTTAATATTTTAGTTTTTCAAACTAAATGTAACAGTAGATGAGAGAAAAAGGGGGGAAAATGGTGTGAAAGTTTCAGATGCCTCAGGTCAGAATCAGGTGGTAACCTCCCTTTGTATGCAGCTCAGTTCCCTGTAGCACTTGTAATTACCACAGTCCGTTGTGTTATTTTTTTGTTTGTTTAGAGATCAATTGGGCTTCAGCTATTGAGATGATATTTTTGGACTGTAGCATGAATTTCAGACCCTCAAAAGTAGCATCCATGTAACAGTCGACCCTATAAATTTAATCTTAAAAGTTAAAATTTGACTTTTGCATGAGTCTATTTGGTAAATTGGCCTTGAACAACAAGTTCTACAAGTCTATTAACATTCTGAATTTATACCTTTTCAGTGTTAAATACACCTTCCAATTTGTGTTGTCTACAAATTTAGAAATTGTTTTAATTCCAAAGCCCTTTGATGCCTCAGTCGAATAAATATAAATTGTGAACACTAGTCCCAGCAATGCTCCTCGAAGGACCCAATTTTCCATGGTCTGTGCTTTATTTTCAGCTAACTATCCATTTTGTTTCATGTCCCTTCACTCTGCACGCTCTGACCTTATCCATTAATCCATTAGCCTACACAAAAACATACACCGCACTTTATGGCGTTCGCAGTCAGTCAGAAGAACATACCCTCATTGAACTTTAAAGGTAGCAAATTAAAGGTTATAAAACCAAAAACAAACATTCTAAGCTCCCTGGGTGAAAGTCATTGCCAGTGCAAAAGGATGTAACCCCTATTTCACTCCTTTTGACAAGAATGGGAGTACAACCCTTTTCCCAACCATTATGTTCAGTATTTGTGGCATACTGAATCTGACACATTGGCTCCAGCTGGAGCACAGGCAGTGCAGAGCACATTGTTGGCAATCCACAAGACCAAAAAATTCAGTGACAGGTCACAATCACCACCTCATGTTTTACACCAAATGATGACATGAGACACTTATAATACCTCACATAATGCACGTCAGTAGCTAAATCCAAAGAGGAATTATTGGTATCTTACCTGATTTAGGAGACACTAGTCTGATCCACACTAACTGTCCAGCCAACTAAACCAGCTGACCCTCAAAGGAAAAAGAACTGCTATGGCAACATTGACCTTGTGTATATACATCCTGGAGCTGTGGATAGTGATGGTATAAGCTCCAATGTCATTTCCATCATGTGGCTGACGAGGAATCTCTCCTGCTCTTACCACCAAGCACTGACCGGTATTTGGCAGATTGATAGGTTGAGTTAATTGCAATACCATCATACCTTCCTTGATCATCCATTGTGCTTAAGCCTGGATTTTCTAGATCAGAGAGATGGTACCCATGGTGCCAAAATACAGATATCATCTCAAAGCATTTTAGTACTAGCTATACTCTCCATCAAACTGTTCAGTGATAAACTTATGCCATTTCTCCTCCCCACTTCAATCTGCATGAGCAAGGTGTTATCCATATTTTAAAAGCAAAACAAGCTAAATATATATGCAAAACCAAATTCAAGACCTCGACTTTAGTACTATTCATTATCTGATTGCCTACGATTTTTGATATTGTTAAACAAATTTCTTTTAACAAAGCAGGTCAACAAAATACAACAATGTGAAAAATAACATTGCTAAGGTTACTGCAGATACACTTGGTAGTTAATTGTATTTGAAGTTCAACTGCGAAGAGATGATATTTGCTGCTGATCTTGAAACAAGCCAGTGGGCATTTATCTCATATTAAGGATGTCATGTTCATTCTGGTCACACTAAGGGATCTCTGGTCTCTACAAACTGTGAAGGCATTTAGTAGGCTAAGCACCCAATCAATCTTGTTCAACCATCCTCAGGCAGCAAAACAGGAATATGTTTAATTATTCTAGCCCTCAATACTCACTCACCACCACCATAACCACCCCTTAAGTCTCTCATCCTTCCTCCATGCCCAATACTTCCATATTGGGTTCTCCCCATATTTCCCTGTTCTCACTCACCAGTATGCACTATGGGCAGAACTCATGAACCCCACTGTATCATGGAGACATCTTTGAAATGCTCATAAAACTGTCCATCTGAACAAAGTTCATAGCAGCTTTGACAGCAATTTAAACACCAGTGCTGAGCTGATACCATCAGCCAGCTTTGGAGTTCATCAAAGCATTCATGATTGCACTAAACAACAACGTCAGTGAAACATTCAGAGCTAAATACATTAAGACCTTTGAAGCAGTGGACCAGATGACCATGTGTGGTACTGCTTCAAAGGCTGAACAGAGGGTCATATGCCAGTGAAGAGATCAAAGTGTGGTGTACAACAGACACAGAAAGCTAAAGCTCAATAGTGTTCACCGTAGAAGAGCAACTTATCCACTGGATAACTTAATCTAATCCATCCGAATGCTCTTCCACCTTCACAATGCCATTAAACTACATGGTAACTTAACTATTCTAAATAAACCTGATCAATTACCACATTAAAAACTTACTCATCATAACATGATGCATAATGTGAGGTTAGCAACATGTTTTAAACTTACATAAAAGCAAAATACTGCACATGCTGAAAATCTGAAATAGAAACAGCATGCTGGAGAAACGCAGCAGGTCTAGCTGCATCTGTGGAGACAGAAACAAGGTTAATATTTTGAGTCGGATATGATTCTTCTTCAAAAGAGTCAAACTCACCAGGACAAAGGACCCGATACCCAGCATGAGCAAAACCAACGTAGTGTACAAAATCCCATGCAAGGACTGCACAAAACACTACTTACGACAAACAGAAAGACAGCTAACGGTCCGTATCCATGAACACCAACTAGCTATGAAACGACACGACCAGCTATCCTTAGTAGCCACACACGCAGATGAC
>NC_057711.1:101714787-101726776 GCF_004010195.1 Chiloscyllium plagiosum | reverse complement strand
CGAAGGAATTGGGAGAATGGGATTGCGTTTTTACAGGGGGCAGGATGGGAGGAGGTGTAGTCCAGGTAGCTGTGGGAGTCGGTTGGTTTGTAGTAGATGTCCGTGTTGATTCGGTCGGCTGGGATAGAAATAGAAAGGTCGAGGAAGGGGAGGGAGGGATCTGAGACTGTCCAGGTGAATTTGAGGTCGGGGTGGAAGGTGTTGGTGAAGTGGATGAACTGTTCAACCTCCTCGTGGGAGCACGAGGCGGCGCCGATCCAGTCATCGATGTAGCGGAGGAAAAGGTGGGGGGTGGGGCCCCAGTGTAGTTGCAGAAGATGGATTGTTCCACATATCCTACAAAGAGGCAGGCATAGCTGGGGCCCATGCAGGTGCCCATGGCTACTCCTTTCGTTTGGCGGAAGTGGGAGGATTGGAAAGAGAAGTTGTTCAGGGTGAGGACCAGTTCAGTCAGTCGAAGGAGGGTGTCAGTGGAAGGGTACTGGTCAGTAAGGCGGGAAAGAAAGAAGCGGAGGGCTTTGAGTCCTTCGTGATGGGGGATGGAGGTGTACAGGGATTATAGGACAAGCCAAACAGAACAGCCAAGGAATTCCTGGAAGCATGGCACTCATCCACAGATTCTATCAATAAGCACATCAACCTGGACCCAATATACCAGCCATTGCAGCAGACAGCTGGAACTGACAACCGGAAACGGCAGAGACAAACGACTATAAATGCCGGAGGAAACATCACAGAAGCGCTTCACATGAGGCTCCCAAGCACTGAGGATGTCACCTAGACAGGGGACGAAATGTCTGCAACACAAATTCCCAGCTCAGCCAACAGAACCACAACAACAACAACAACAGAGCCAAAATTAGATTCAAAACATTAACTCTGTTCCTTTCTCCACTGATGCTGCCAGACCAGCTGAGCTTCTCTCATTTTCTATTCGTATACTTTTCAACCTACAAGTCAAAAATGTTCCCAACTGCAGAACAGGCTTCTCCCTTAATTCAAACAATTCCAAGCTGGAATGAACAAATAAGGCCAGAGTCAGTTCCTGTAATAGGTCTGAAATCACCACCTTTGCAGAGAAGCCATTGGGATTGGCACTTGCAGGCTTATGAACCCAACCTTATTCTGGATTCAGAGAAATCCAACATGATGCAGAACTTAGAATCTGGCTCCCCCCCCCCCCCCCGCTCCTTCCCACCCCATCTGTTTGATAAAATCCAGTCCATGAAATCACAGAAGGAAATTCCTGGGTTTCTCCACTTTACGAGTTCAAACACCTGAGGTGGTCAATTTTACAAAGAAACTGAGCTGCCATTATAACCACAATATACAAATGTTAGTTTTGCCATTCAGTTCAAGAAGCAGCATGTACATCAATGGAAGCAGAGCACAGGTTCTATATAATCTGCTGAGGATCCCTGCAATTGGTTTGTGTTAGTGATGCAACAGAAAGTAATAACTGAATAGCACTTTAACGCAATCAAAAAAAAACTTAAGACACTTCATAACAGCATTAGAAAACAAAAATTGACAATGTACCTCAATCAGCTGGCCAAAAGATGGTCAAAAAGACATATTTCAATGTGCCTTAATGTGTTTTAATGAAGTGGAGATATGTAGGAAGGATGTTCCAGAGCTTATGACGTGGGCATGTGAAAACCGAGCTAACAATGGTAGGAGTGATTAAAATCAAAAATGCTCAAGTGGATAGAATTAGTGAGGTGCAGTACCTTGGATGATTGTGGCATTGGAGGAGAGAGAGATGGTGGAGGGAAGCCTAGGATTAATTCTGAGAAAATACTAGAGGAATTGGGCATTAGCAGGAAGAAATGCAATTAAGAGCGAGTCTCTGACTATGATTAGTTGGTTGAGACTGGAAATAGACAACAGCAGTCCCAACCAGCTAGATAGCAATAGTGAAGTGTTGGATGAGAATGATGTGATCAGCTGAATCAAAGTCTGAAGACGGATTGAGGAGGGAATTTTGTCAAAGGCACTTAGATACCATTTGTAACTTTGCCAAGAAACCAGTAGTGTTACAAATGTGGCCAGGGTTTTGTAGGGTTTGGGCTATACTCCATTGATTTCCATGCTCCCTTTCTTTAACTCAGGGAAAATTCCACCTAATAAGTGGAAATGAGACAGTGCTTTCCTTATCCAGATTTCACTAGTGCATACCAAAACACATGAAATACTTAATGGCATGGACCCGAGAAAGCAGAGCATAACTATAGATGGTTTCTCTATCTTTACCTACTCAGCTCTGAGAAGTACATGTGTGTGTGAGTGAGTGAACAAGCAAGCGAGTTTGCACACAATAGTTGAAGGAATCAAAATGAGCTTTGACATTTATAGTGCCCTATCCTTGAGAATTCTTTTCACCCAAATTAGCACCACCTATTTACCTGAACAGATATTACATTTGGACTGTATGTTAATCTGGCCATGCTGCAAGGTTTCAAAAGATCATCAGATGTTCCTGATACTCAGTGTTAGCAGTTAGTCAGACAATAACAGCACTGTTCACACAGCCAAAGCAGCTGAGAAAGATAATTTAATCATTGGGATAATAAACTTTACCAATTGCAAATATTAAGATTAGGTTATAATGAAAAATGCTAGAGATGTTTTGGGTCCAATACAAGTCACAGGATTCAATTTGAGTTTGTCTACAAATAGGAAGAAAGTCTGACTAATGCAGCATATCAAAGGCTTTTTCATACCAGTTATTTGAATGTGCCAATCTCAAGTTAATGCTTGCTTTGTTCTATATTTGTCCCATGATTAGTGGCTGAAAAATAGAACGTGATTTGAAGACCTGTTCAACAACAAGAAACTAAAACCCTCTTGAACTTACAGTAAAGTTTCAACACAATCTCCTTTCCACATTCATTATTCACCAATTACAAAAATCATTGTAATTTTTATTCGCCTCCCCATTTTCTTTAATCTGCTTCTGACAAACCTATGACCTCTACCACCTTGAATAAAAAGGGCAGCAGATACATGGGCATATCACCAGCAGGAGAAAGGGAGGACTGCAGAAGTTGGAGAGTCAGAGTCAAAGTATGGAGCTGGAAAAACACAGCAGGTCAGGCAGCAGCTGAGGAGCAGGAGAGGCAATGTTTCGGGCGTAAGCCCTTCATCAGGAAGGTGATGACGGTCTTATGCCTGAACCATCGACTCTCCTGCTCCTCAGATGCTGCTTGACATGCTGTGCTTTTCCAGCGCCACACTTTTAGCCATATCACCATCAGCAAGTTCCCCTCCAAGCCACACATATCCTGATTGGGAAATATCTCATCACTGTCTCAGTTGCTGGGACAAAATCCTGAAACTCCCTAATAGAACTGAGGACAACAGTGGTTCAAGAAGGCAACTCACCACCACCTTCTCAAGGGCTATTTGGGATGGGTAATAAATGCTGACCTAGCTAGCGATGGCCACACCCCATGAATACAAAACGTCCATCAAAACAAAATTATACCAAAAAGCAAAACAGATTCTGAAATTAAAACTGCAAATTCACTGTTCACGGTCCTGGGGTAAAAAAAACTCACATTGGATTGGGTTATTGCAATGAAAACTGTTTCCCATCACAGAAGGGAAATCAGTATTAATGAGTTGTAAGGATATGATCATGTACAAAACTATGCAATTGTAACATTAATTCTGTTGCGAACAGCTTCAGATAAATTCAATATGTCAAAATGGCACATATTAAATGCAGTGTCATTCAAAGAGCATGCATTCAATGCGACTGGGTGAAAGTTGGAGGAAGACCATTGGATTAACAAGAACACAACTGGAACCAAGCTAAGGCAATGCAAAGTCAAGTGACAGATTAATAAAGTGAACAATGTAAAGCATGACACAGTAATCAAAGTACATTGCTAACAGTTTCTGCATAAACAGTTGGCAAGGAAGATCAGAACTGATACTGATGAGCCAAGTGATTGTTTTAAACATTCACTGAATAAACCAAGTTTGAGGTGAATAGATTAACTTTAAAAAATCTTCGCCAATACTGGAATGGTAATACACACAGCAATTGTAGCAGCTTGCTTTCTGACATAAGTGTACCAATGACAATAAAATTACAGTACTAAGTAATTCCAGAAGGCATTTTGACAGCCGGCTGTAAAGGACTTATGCAATACATGGTGATGATGAGCAATGCCCACCCACAACAGTACATATTTTCTTTCTCAGATTCTTGGCATTAACCCTAATCTCTCAGACAAGCTCAAACATAGGAGGCATTCATGCTATTGCTGAACTTCAAAGTGAGAAATACAGTGGGTATCCTTTTGATAATGCATAACAAACCATATTTGGATTTCTCATTGATCTGAAAGGAGAACAGCAGAGTCGGTTTTTCCCCACCAATACCACTGGCAGAAATGTCATTGAAGTGACCTGCTGTTTTGCACCATTTGGTAACCACACCAGTTTCATGCCATCATACCGATGTGCCACTGTTTCAGATCCAATGGCAGAGAGCTCTTAAAAGTTCTACTGTCTGCATAGGTGCCTTCAGTTCTGATCTTCTTTTGGAATAGTGCAATAGTGGATGTCACAAATAGCTATTTCACTGAAGTCCTGACTAAGCCTCAATACTTGAGAGATGAGTCAGAGATATAAATACAACAGTAACAGGGTTTCTTGCTCACAAAATCTGGAGCAGGAACTGTTACAGCTCTAGCCTAGAGTTGCAGATTCCAATTACTACACAGCTAAAATCAATTAGCTTGCCAGACACAAAGGCTTCAAACTGGTGATCCTCCAGTCTCAGCCTCTCTCAGGGCACTCAGTTACATGCTTTTATATATCCAACCAGTTAGGAACCAGTCACTCCTGAAATTGGACTATTTGGGAGTAGTATGTTTGAAATTAGAAATCTTTTGCATTACCATCCTGAATTTTCCAGCAAGTTGCGGAGAATTGCTTGTGGTACTGAGCAGTTGTAATAACCCATTCCAATGTAAGACCTCCAGATTTTATTCTTGCTTGCAATCTTGTGTAGACTGGCAAGGATTTCATTTTCACCTAAGGGAGGGAAAGAAAACAAAAAGTCGCACCTACTAATCTCACTTAAAGGTTACAAACAAGTTAATTTACCACAATGTGATAAAGAAGGAAAAATCAAAAAGGCTGGTAAGCTGTGCTCGAGTGTGCATTCATAATATATTTTGCAAAACAATCATCCTTCAGACTCCCTCCATTCCCCACCCCCACCATTAAAATGAAAAATTCAATTCAAATCACATTTGATTTTCAAAAGTAAAAACATTGGCTAAGTTAGGTAAATTTAAGATATACATTGAACACAGTTACTACTAAGACCAGTTATGAGCTACCCCACTGCAGCTTGGATGAATTCAGAATTTGGCTTCCAGAGTTTTCTGGTCACTACTTCCATCCTCTTACCCATCCGCTCATGTCTCTCCTCCGGCCTCAAGTTAAGTTTTTAAACCTACCATTGCAGAGGGTAATTAAGAGTCAACCACATTGGTGTCTCTGGAATCATGTACAAACCAGATCAGGTAGCAAAAATGGCCTCCCCTGAAGGGACAGGCAAAAGGTGATGGTGGGACTGGCAGCGGTAGTGGTGTGCAACTCTTCTGTAAGTGATGCTCAATGCTCGACCTATAGATTTTTGTTAACCCACGTTACTAAGGAATGTAAAAGTCAGTACACATCAAGGCTCAAGGGACTAGTCTGTCATGCTCCTATACACTAGTGAAATGATTCAATCTTGCATTTTGTCTGACCCATTTTCACCTGAAATTTAATTCAAACCCATCAAGGAGTACTTTTTCAAGCATAAATTAATTTAAATCACAGCCCAACTGAGCTGGATCTTGGCAGAATTTGCATTTGGCTGTTGGCAAATGCATTTGATCAGAAATACGAGGGAAACAAATTTCTCGTAATGTGCAATTTTGCAGACAGACTGTGCCCGGATTGCACCCACAGCTAATACTATATCCCAATACCTTGTTCCTGAAATGAACATGTGGACAGAAGCTATCCATTGTTGCCAAAGGTCACTACAGGGGGCAACCCAATGCAGAAAAGTTAGCAAACATCCATCAAAGCAGATTGCAACACCACTCCAAAGCTGTCTAGTTCTATCCAGCTCTCTTTAAACACTACTAATCCACAAAATATTTAATGCGTGAGAAATTGGGTGTTCAGTCATCCATGTTTTTGGTGCTGAGTGCCAATTGTGGGGTGAATCGTGCCAAACATTAAAATTGACAAGTCGCCAGGCCCGGACAAGATTTGTCCTCTGTTGCTTTGGGAAACGAGAAATGTGATTGCTTCACCACTTGCGAAGATCTTAGCATCCTCGCTCTCCACCGGAGTCGTACCTGAGGACTGGAGAGAGGCAAATGTAATTCCTCTCTTCAAGGAAATAGGGAAATCCCCAGCAATTACAGACCAGTCAGTCTCACGTCTGTCGTCTGCAAGGTGTTAGAAAGGATTCTGAGGGATAGGATTTATGACCATCTGGAAGAGCATGGCTTGATTAAATGCAGTCAACATGGCTTTGTGAGGGGCAGGTCATGCCTCACAAATCTTTAAGTTCTTTGAGGATGTGACTAGAAAAGTTGATGAGGGTCGAGCTGTGGATGTGGTGTATATGGACTTTAGCAAGGCATTTGATGAGGTTCCCCATGGTAGGCTCATTCAGAAGGTCAGGAGGAATGGAATACAGGGGAACTTAGCTGTCTGGATAGAGAATTGGCTGGCCAACAGAAGACAGCGAGTGGAAGTAGAAGGAAAATACTTTGCCTGGAAGTCTGTGGTGAGTGGTGTTCCACAGGGCTCTATCCTTGGGCCTCTACTGTTTGTAATTGTACAGGATTAAGGATAGGATTCTTGGCAGTGTGGAGGAACAGAGGGATCTTTGTGTGCAGTTATGTAGATCCCTTAAAATGGCCACCCAAGTGGACAGGGTTGTTAAGAAAGCATAAGTTTTGGCTTTCATTAACAGGGGGACTGAGTTTAAGAGTCGTGAGATCTTGTTGCGGCTCTATAAAACTTTAGTTAGACCGCACTTGGAATACTCTGTCCAGTTCCAGTCACCCTATTATAGGAAAGATGTGGATGCTTTGGAGAGGGTTCAGAGGAGGTTTACCAGGATGCTGCCTGGACTGGAGGGTTTATCTTATGAAGAGAGGTTGACTGAGCTCAGACTTTTCTCATTGGAGAAAAGGAGGAGGAGAGGGGACCTAATCAAGGTATACAAAGATAATGAGAGGCATAGATAGTCTCTGGCTATCAACTATTTCCCAGGGCAGAAGTGACTAACACGAGGGGTCATAGTTTTAAGTTGGTTGGAGGAAAGTATAGAGGGGGATGTCAGAGGTGGGTTCTTTACCCAGAGTTGAGAGAGCATGGAGTGCATTGCCAGCAGCGGTTATGGAAGCAAGGTCACTGGGGACATTTAAGAGACTACTGGACATGCATATGGTCACAAATTTGAGGGTGCATACATGAGGATCAGTGGTCAGCACAACATCGTGGGCTGAAGGGCCTGTTCTGTGCTGTACTGGTTCTATGTTCTAACACTATAATGACACCAATGATCAGCCAGAAAGATGCTCTACAATCATACTATGGCAGCCACAGCATTGGAGTAGTGTTAATTTATGTTTGAGAAAATACTCGTTGAAGGGTTTGAGTGAAATTTCTACCCAGCATAGCCCAGATGGTGAAGACATGTTTTCTGTTTTTGCTTTACAAGATTGCATGTATGAACAAGAGTACAACGGTTGGGATATCAGAGTATGCATAACATGCTAATGAGTTCAAAAGGTTTCCCCTGCACCTGGTCAAGAAAGCCAACCCACATGAAAAGTGCGACCTCAATAACAAAATTTGAACCCACCATCAGGAAACTAAATTTTCACCTCCTTCCAGGTTAAATTCCCCCACTTGCCCTTTTAAAAGCTCCAGACAGGCAAGTCAAATTCCACCCCTTAACTTCACCATTCTTGAGAGTGGAGTGAGACAGAAAACAGGAAATGTTCAAATCTCTATTTAACTAAAAAGCTATAACTCTGAAAGTAAAAACAACATATCTTCTGTTAAAGTACCCAAAAACACAAGCCACTTCAGGAAAATGTCAGATCAAGGGCTGCACTTTGGTTTTAAGAAGAAGGAGTTAGATATAGTTCTTCAGGTTAAAAAGGATCAAAGGATTTGGGGTGAAAGCAGGAATAAAGTATGGAGTCAGGTAATTGGCCATGATCGTGAGGAGTGGCAGAGCAGGCTCAAAGGGTCAAATGTCCTACTTCTGCACCTCTTTTCTATATTTCTGTTAACTCTATTGCATAGATGTCATTAAAAACAATACTATCCTCAAAGCATTAGTTTGGTACAGAACTGGAATGCACTTCAAAAGTTAGGTTTTGATTTTAAAAAAAGAGCTGCTGTAAGTTCTCTAAAGCTGCCAAGGAATGCGAAAGCCTTGCTGTGCTCTGTAACATTTGCTTATTACAAGCGAACAGTGGAGACAAGTCAATTTCTGGCCACATCCTTGTCTCTGAATACACTTGCACTATATTTTCATCCACATCTGTTGCAGGGGATGGGTGGTACTATGATTTGTTGGGTGCAAAGTGATCTCCCAGATTATGGCTACAACAAACCTACAAATACATTCCATCTCTCAAGTCTTTGGCTCTCCAATCAAGACATTTTTCCAGTTATTGATTTGCTCAATCACACTCATACCTTCATTTTTAATGCCCTCCTCTCTTGTGCAATCCTCCTGCTCTCCCAACCAAGCCATTCTCCCAGTCATGATCCCCAGCTTAAATCCAAGGAATGACAACTTCAATGTTTTATGGTAAGCAACTGATTTGACCATACATCAGGCTGGACCACACCAAGCACTATCAGTACCTGCCACTCTTTTCCCCTGAACTGCTCCTTACTGTTTGAATCCTCCTAGAACACAAATGGAAATATTAACTTCTCTCCTAATAACTTTTCCAGCACATCTAAATCTCTGCTGCCCCATTCCATCTTACAAAATCCCATTTGTCCATCAGCATGCTTAAAGTTCTACATCCATTTCACGTCCAGCAATGCCTCAAACTCAACACACTCAAATTCTGCAGAGCTCTGCATTCTTCCAGTTTTGATTTCTTGTGCATCCCAGACTTCCTATCATACCAAAGCTGGCAGCCATGTCTTCAAGTAACTGGGTATTAAGACCTGGAATTTCCTCATTCAGCACAGCTGTATTTCTCCCTCCCTCTTTTGCTGTAAGGCTCCAGTATCTCCTACATTGTTAACAGGAGTGTCAGCAAAAATCTTGCTAACACTCCTGTTGTGTGTATTGGGGCTGAATATCTCACTTTGTTTAAATAATCCAATTGCTGTTGTAATGGTGATTAGCACTTATTGTTCGCTTGTGGATTTTAACGTTTATAGTTGAGAACACCACAACTACTTGTGCCCAATATTTTCTTGCACAGTTCTCATTTCAGCAGCATGCATTTTGAACTATTGCTTGGAGCTAATACATAAATTACATTCAAGATTTTTTAGTCTGACAAACTATCCAATACTACTGAACAGAATGACTGCAGTCATCCTTCGTATAGATATTGGATAATTGAGTTTAAATAATTTCATTTGTTAGTTAATACGGATACAGCACAGACTATATAGTCAGAAAAATCTAAATCCAATGAAAAATGCTTCAACAAAAAAAAAACTGATGCAGACAAACATTGCTAAGCAGCTGCTTGTTCAGCACAGGGGAACAATCTGGTTTTTGTTCCTAAATCAATGTTGCACAATGCCATTTGACAGAGTTTGTGGCCTGATTGAACAAAGGCCAAGGTTCAACAATCTTACAAAAAGCACTTGCAACATTACTGCATCATTCTGAAGTTTGCAGTGTACACAGATTGATCTCCCTTCCTACATTCCACTATGAGAAAGTGAGGACTGCAGATGCTGGAGACCAGAGCTGAAAAAGGTGTTGCTGATTCCTGAAGAAGGGCTTATGCCAGAAACGTCGATTCTCCTGCTCCTTTGATGCTGCCTGACCTGCTGCGCTTTTCCAGCAACACATTTTTCAGCTACATTCAACTATGGCAGATACTCCAACACTTCAAAGAAATGGCCACATGAACCTTTTCTTCATTCACACATGACAGAAACACTAAAGTAAGTAGTAGTAAAGTTGTGGGCAGCACGGCGGCACAGTGGTTAGCACTGCTGCTTCACAGCGCCAGAGACCCGGGTTCAATTCCCGCCTCAGGCGACTGTGTGGAGTTTGCACATTCTCCCTGTGTCTGCGTGGGTTTCCTCTGGGTGCTCCGGTTTCCTCCCACAATCCAAAAATGTGCAGTGAATTGGCCATGCTAAATTGCCCGTAGTGTTAGGTGAAGGGGTAAATGTAGGAGTATGGGTCTGGGTGGTATACGCTTCGGCGGGTCGGTGTGGACTTGTTGGGCCGAAGGGCCTGTTTCCACACTAAGTAATCTAATCTAATCTAGAGGAAAGCCAATTCTTTGTTGCGTAAAACAGTTGGGATTTCAAACATTGCCCATAGACATTTTACATCCAATTTATTCTGCAGCTCAGATAACGAGCTCGAAGTGCACATTTTGTAGTATTCCGTTTGGTGAGTTCATGATATCAAATGCATATTTTGTTCTGTAACTGCTCGTTCACACTAACCAACTGAGAAGAATCTATTAAGGAATCGGAATGAAATTTGCAAGCTGCTTGCAGGGGATGCTGTTTAAGTGGTCTTTACAAAGATCCAGAGGTGCAGTAAAAGGGAAGGTAAGGAGAAACAAGATAAGTGACCATCTCTAACCAATAAAAATCACATCTTGTTGACAACTCCTCTCGGCAAGGATCATACATGGGTCCACTGTGATTAGTGCCTCACCCTCTCATCTTCCCCATACAACATCCATCACAACACTGATTGTTGGATCTTTGTTAAATCTCACCTGCCTCATTTCTAGCTCACCTTCCTCCTGCATCTGCAGCCCCTAATTGTGTCTCCAAACCATCAACCAACCAATCAAATCTTGAATGTACATAACCACTGAGCAGCCACATCCCTTTCATGAGATATTCCAAAGATCCACAAATCTTTCAAGACATTTATCATCACAAATCTAAAGAGCCAAATTCTTCTTTTGAGGCAGAAGTCTCTGGCTCCCAAATCAGGGGACACACCCTCTGAGCATCTCCCTGTCAAGCCCTTTACGAATTCTGTGTTTGAAAGATGTCAAATCCCAGGGAAATAAGCCTGGTCTATGCAATACCCATTGCAATATTAATTTCTGGGGCACAACTGTTTACTCTGAGAGGTAGATGCAAGTTATAGCAATGTGCATGTAAAACTGTGTATAATGACATAAGCACCTGACACCTCCACATTGCAGTTTTGAACACAGCAAGAGTGTCGAGGGCTATTTGAGGCCCATTGCTAGGCAATGAGGGACCAAGCCCCCCACCTCCACAATACTTGAGAGTGTGGGCAAGTAGCAGTAACACCTTTAGGGGTTCCCTGCCCATTTGGAGATATATCTACTAATATTTACATGAAGGGAGTTGCTAAACCCCAATGCATTAAATCCACTCCTCAATAACAATAGCATTGTCCAATAAATCTTCATCTTTTTGATGTGATTTGGGCATTGGTGGCAAGATCACCATTTGTTGCCCAGCCCTAAATGCCCACAAAGTGGATGGCTTGAATGTCAGCAGATTTCCTTCCTTAATGGACATTAGTGACAGAAATAGGTGTTTACGGTAATTAATATAGTTTCACAATTAGCAAGATAGACTTTAAAATTTAAAAGGAGAAAATGAGGACTGCAGATGCTGGAGACCAGAGTTGCAAAGTGTGGTGCTGGAAAAGCGCAGCAGGCCAGACAGCATCCGAGGAGCAGGAGAATCGATGTTTCCGGCATAAGCCCTTCTTCAGGAATGAGGC